>NC_137509.1:13500000-13730000 GCF_041902795.1 Electrophorus electricus | reverse complement strand
CTTGAACAGAAGCATTGTTCAGGCCCGTGTGTCTTACCTGTTCGTGGATGATGTCAGACAGCTCTTTGACCATACTTTTGAAGTTGCATTTCAATCCCTCGTGATACTCGTACTGGTCTTCTTTGATGAGTCGCTCGTTAATGTCTAGAGCCATGTTGCATGCTTGAACAAACCTCCTGTAAGAAGCACACGGACAGCCTGCATAAGTCAGAGGTATCGCAAAGCACTGTCATTCACAAAAGTGGAGCAATTGCATGAAGCAACCAGGGTAAACTGGCAACTTCTGTTTTGCCTGTAGTAGTTGATCTGTTTCAGTGCCAGTGCTGGTGGAGTGAGGTTTCCCTCTCAACTGAACCACAGTCTATTAAAAGCAAAACTACATGACACTAATCGTGAAAATTCTGGACATCCAGAAACACCAGCTTCCTACTTCAATTCAACAATATTTGTCTACAAAATACTTATTTACCTTTATATGAAAATGCCTTTAAGATGATACAGCATACATTCAATCAGGTGTGTCTAAACCTTTGACTAATATTGTTTATGGTCATAGAGAGAAACAGTAGCATATTCAGTACACACCTGAATATATCCTTATTTAGTACACACCTGAACATATCCTTGAGTTCTTTCACCTTCTTACTGGACTGGCCAGATTTGGACTCGTCCAGGAAGGCTCTAGCATAAGCCAAGGGTCCAGCATTGACCTAAACCACCCCCGTCCCCCCCCAAAAAAAGAAGAAAAACATTAAAGGAAACCACTTTCATACAATTCTTATTTTAATGTATGGCTACGTTAAACGCCATTATAGATGATGCGTTGTGAGGCCCCAGGACACCTGCACACTGACACAGCCCTGCAGTTTGAGCTGAAGCTGGATCATGTCCACCTCCTGGTTGGAGCAGAGTTTGTGGAGCTCAGCACTGCGCTCCCTCATCTCATCGATGGCCACGTCAATGGGCTTCAGCTCCAGCTGCCTCTCTGCCACCACTTCGATGCGCTTCTTCACATAGGGGAAGGTGTTTGCCGCTGTGCACACCAGCACATCCCAGTCGCCCCGTGCGGCCACACGGACACAGAAAGACACACACACACACGGACAAATACATGAGGCTTTTGTTAGAACAAAGAAGCAAAAACACAAAATAAAAAACTAGAACACCACCAGCCTTAGGCCAAGCACTGTCATCCACTTTGCAAACTTCTCTGCAATATCAGCAGCAGCCAGATGGCAGAGAAATACAAACAAACCAACACGCAAACAAAAGGAGGTTAGGAGCCTATTTTCATTAATCGGCCCATCTCTGAAGAGACAAAGCACACTCTGCACCCGTTGTTATAGTTACAAGTGTGCAACGGAGACAACAGCACAAAGCCATGAATGAAGCTGCATTCTGAAGGACTCGTCTCAATAATTAAACAGCGTCAACATGGGACACACACACACACTCTCTCTCTCTTTCTCCTGCAGTTTCAAAGGAGTCGTTTTGGAGCCACCAAAAATAACACTACAATTATTACTCAGGACAATATGACTGTAGACAGCGTAGCTATACAGAGATGTATAATGTGTGAATAATAAAAGGTAAGATGGGTAAATACAATGTGCATCTTGCTGGCTCACGTGCTACAAAATCCTTCAACAAGACGTGGCAAGTCAATAGCACCATAACCAAGCTACAAAACCTCGCATGGTAAAACAGACCTACCTGTGAGGTGGCGTAATTGAAAATTATGGAATGAGGAGGTTGATTATTAGCAGATATGGTGACCCATGTCTGCTCTCACCCAGTGACTGTTCTACTCACTTGTAAGTATCGTTCGCCTTTTGCATTGTTCCTCCACGCCACCATGCTTCTTCCCCGTGAGGGTGTAGGGTGTTTCAAAAACAAAGCGGTTGATGTTGTGACACTTCTCGAAGTCTGTCGTTCTCTCCACCAGGTCTTTGTCATCAAAATAAGGCTTGACAAAGGTTACCTGTATGTAGGCCAACTTCGGGTCCAGGTCTTTCTGCTTAACCTGTTGAGCAAAAGAGTAATGTTTGAGAATAATATGGACATATGCAAATTATGAACAATTTGAACATGGTTAACAGAAAAAGACAGTGTTACATGAATCGCATTAGTTAACATCAAAAAATCCATGACATAGATCAGATCAGTTGAAAAAACAGAACAAAAGCTTATTAAAGCAATGTAAATAATTTCTTGGTATAGTTTGGTTAATGTTTGAAGTGGTACAAATAAAGCACTGCTAACTCAGGAGGTCTTTCCTGAACTAAGAGTACCTTGTTGGAGTCTTGGATTATCTTCACATTCTCTGCTCCAAACTTATCTCCATAAAGACTGAGAAGCCGGTGAGAAATTTCTGACAAGCCCGTCAGCTTTGGCTCTTTGTAGATGTACTCTTTCCCATCCTCCTCTTCAAAGAAGCCCTGTTGTTAAAAACACAGTCATTTTATTTATTCATCCAGCATAAACGCAACATGCAGCAAATACTACTGGTTTATTCTTTCCATTAATAATGTACTGCACCATCTTACATTTAAATACTCTATTAAACTGTTATAGTGTATCAGAGCTCCTTAGCTTGTAGGTAGTACAAAATGCAATAGAAAAAATGTTGAGAATGAAGAAGCATATTTCCCCTGTCAGCTGCACTGGCCACCTGTGTCTTTAAGAACTGATTTTAAGATACGCTTAAAGGCCTTCACGGTCTCATAGTACCTCAGTGTACATCAGGTCTGGCCCTATTGAGAGGTGTGTGTTGAGAGCAACATCCACCAACAGTAACATGCTTGTCATACCTGCTACAGCTACATGCTGGTCCTACTCACAAGAGTAACCCGGCGGTCATACTCGCCACCCGAGTGTCCAGACAGCCTCTTGTTAAAATGGCCCCAAGATGGGGAATTCCCTACCTAGTGACCTGGGGATTCTTGATGATCTAGGCCTGTTCGAGAGGAGAGTTGCTAAACATGCTAAAATGTATTGCTCATTTTATTTCCTGCTTTGTTTTATATTTTAGCTTTTCCCTTTACCCTAATTTACTGAATTCATTTTTTAAATTATTGGTGTCACGGTATGCCGAGCACTCCACAGGAGGGAAACACCCACTTTCTCTTTCACATACACTCCCTCACCTGCCACGCTCTCAATCGCTCACTAATTAGATATTGCGTACACCCGTTCCACGTTTCCCTTCTTTTATTCTCCACACTATTTAAGCCCATGGGTACCTGCCAGTTGTCTTGCTCCTGGAGCTTGAACCTGCTCTCAAGTGCTCTTTGTTGCGACATTTATTCTAGACGCTGAGCTATTACCCCTGCATTGTCAGCTTTTTGTTCCGAGTTCGCTCACGTCAAGCTGTTATAGAGAATAGACTCTCTCGACTTTCACTCACCCCCCACTACCTCCTCGCCGCCAACATCACAAGTTTTAAATCAATAATTTGCTATAAAGCAATTCATTTCGTTTCTTTTTAATTCTTCTGCATCATCTTGTAAAGCATTTTGTAAATCTTGTTTTTGTGTGCAATGATGTAAAATAGAATTGTAACCTAACTGCTGGTGAAATCTGATCAAACTCATGATGGCAAAGTACACAACACTTTTAGCTCGTCAGCTGATCAAACCAAACCAAACTCATATAGGAATTCAAATTCAAAATGTTACTGGTTTTCAAACCCATTTGTCATAGTGAGCATCTGAGTTAATCTCATATGGTAAGTCATCCTTGTGCATTCCCTGATGCTTTTGTTACTAGCAAACCTTTTCAGCGAACAGCAGTAATCAGAAGTCAGTATTCATTAACTGCAGAACAGGAGCATGGAAGGTGACACTCTCTTCTATAAATGACACCGAAAACAAACAAACATAAAAGACGAGTGCTGACAGAAGGCTGCAACAGCACAAAGTCGCTCTAATGTGAGATCCTGAGGGGGCAAAAGTGAAAAAAGAAAAACATACATGGTGTCAGACATCACAGAAAGCATGCTAACAGAAAAGCATGGCTGTCTCAGCTGCTCCCATCTACAGCCTTAAAGACCTCTGGAATTAAAGGATATGCACGCATTTGCCCAACAGTTAAATGACAGACAAAAAGTTGTTGCTGCTCTGGGCAGATGCCCTGTCAGGCTTGGAAGTTAAATTTGAGAAAACATGATACGTCATGAGGAAGTAGCAAGCAGTATGCAAATATTTACTTCTTTCAAGAGCACACAAAAGGAGAATTCTGCTGTGTAGTTTATGCATTTACAGCTGGCCTCCAGGTTAGAAATATACACAGCTGTTTTTGAAAGTGCTGGAAAATTCTTTGTATGTAATGTAAGAGGACAGAATACATGGAGCTGGATTGAGTAATCAGAAATGAGAAATACAGCAGTGAGTGCATCACAAATCTTATGAGATAAAAAACCAGTGAGTAATTTTACTCACTATACCTATTCTATATTTGTAATGAACAGGCTTCCGTACACTGCTAGAGCCAATGTTGTACTGTGAAGTCAACTGTGACGGGATCTCAATAGTGAAAATCTTTATTGGCCTCGTTCATGAGTGACCTGGTTTCGACCCGGTTTCGACCCAAGGCAGTATTTTTTAGGTTGATAAGTATAGCACAGGTGGATCTAATGTCATCTAATCACTCGTTATATTACAAACAAGATTAAACCAGCTGTAAAACGAGGCAAATACAGGGAATATGCGCACATATATCTTTGGTGCATTCATTTTTTAATTTAGGAGTAAATGCCATTATATAATATAATGTGTAACTGCTTCACCAGATGGCTTTGTTAAAACAATAAAGTAAAGCTTCCTCGGGAGTTGCTTTTGAAAATAAATTTTTCAATTTCAGTGCTTTGTCTCTTCTATTTCAAAAACAGACTATAAACAAAAGTGTGCTTTGTTTATTCCCTGGATGTGTGAACTTCACCCACCTGCCCGTAAAAGGCCACTCTGAAGTAGGTTCCAAGCAGACGACGACCACTCTGCATAACCTCCAGGACCTTAGAGTAGGCTCTCTGTAGAGTGTCATACAACCGCCTCAGCTTCTACAAAAAAGAGACGAGACCAGGCTCTTTCTTTCTCTTAATTCATGTGTCACTGTACAAGACAGAATGACTCAGCAATAGGCCAAACATTTAAAAAAGGTACAAAGTACGGTTTAAACACAAAATCTATTGAAACCAAACAAACAATCTTATTGAATTTTCCTTTTAGTATACCTTAATATTCATCAGCCTGTGGTCCAGGACGCCATTCTTTCAAGTGTCAACAAGTCGATTACTTGTAAAGTGATATCACATCCCCTCCTACTCCTATCATTACAGAATTTTTAGTTTGTTTGAATGACAAATTAGGCCTAGTTTTCTACCAGAATGCACAATGAATGTGTGGGTAAACCTTTAAGGTTATGTTTTATAGGGATCAGGCAAACAGCTATAATCCTTGTAAGACCTCAAAGGCTGTCAAGATCAGGGCCAATACCAGCACCTTGCACACATCCTTAGTCAGTGGAAAATACAGCTGAAGCAAATAGTTCCTTTGAGAAGGAATGCAAACTAATCTAGATTGAATGGGAGCCACGCTAACTTTGTATTTGGTTGGTAAGTGCATTCAGCCTACTTGCACATATTTAAACCTCAGCAAGATTGCCTAGATAGCCATGATGTCCGAGACAGCTGTTTGGCTTGAATCAGTGTGCTTTATCTAATAGTTATAGTAAAACAATAATCCTTGGTTTAGGACTTGATCCTAATTAAACTGTTGATAACCAGTAAGCAACAAGTAATACCCACCTCAATAATGATGAATTTAAAATAAAATAAATTGCTTTTATGATAGGAACAAATGATGCTTAAATGATTTTAGCACAGAGATTATTATTTAAAGGACATTACGAGGCTGTCGTCCATGCTGGTGTAAACTTGTCACAATCATATTTATGACACCGTGGAAAGTGGCCATATATGGAGGCCCCGGCCAAGGCACGTTTGTGACTTGTTTCCAAGAACATTCTAAAAAGCAGTGGATTCATGTTGGAGCACTCATGAACCTGACACATTAACAGTTATTAGTCAGTGAGGGAAGTGTGTATTAAAGTACATTGCATGCAGAGAAGTTGATTTTCCCAGTGCCTGAAAGACCATCCTCACTGCACTGTTAGGTTGCTAGTTAGCCTACTACTCAAAGAACCTTCCATTCAACACATATCCAGTCAAAATTAGATTTTTTTTTGCCATGTTTACGTATTTATTTATCCAGTGCAGCAAATTTTATACCTCACTTTACACCTTTGCCATATCTGTACTAATCTTTCTTTGGTCACTTATTTGACTGATGGTAATTTGTCTTGTTCTCTGTATAACTGAGACATGTTTTCAGTACCATTCTCTGGAATTGTGTGTCAAAAAAGAAAAGGAGCGGTAAGGATATTGTGCGTGTTCACATTCAATCTACAATGGTGAATTCAGATTTTTGGGGGGGTTTTTTGCTTAAATCGGATTTGCCCATCCTTATGGTTCACATTCATAATTGCAAATGACCTGTATCTATCTGTAATATGTCCCCTGAAACATTTTTGATACATTTTTGCATGAGTCACCTGCATCACCAACAGCCATCATTTTTGTGAGACTCTTGGTAATAAAACCGTGAATTGTCTCACAAATACATACATAAATAAAATATAGCTTATTTGCACAAAAAGTATTCACAATTATAAATTATAAGAATCCATTAACACAGTCAAAATAAATGTACATTTTTAATATACAGTTAATAGCCACTTTATTAGTGAGCCCCATCTTGGACTGCCTTTGGCCTTCAGAACCACAGCAAAGTTTTGTGGCACAGATTCCACCAGGTGTTGAAATCGTTCTGAAGGAATCTTGGGCCATACGGAAAAGACGGCTTCCTGAGGTTTCCGCAAATTAGATGTAGGTACCGACATGTTCTGAACCGCCTGCTCTACCAGAGATGTCCTACAGATCTGGGGACTGTGAAAACCAGTGAAGCAAGTAAAATTCGCTGACATGTTCTGGAAACAAATCCATGGCTATACAACCCTGCTCCCATGGTGCATTGTCCTACTGAAAATATCCTTCTGTCATAGGGTAAACAGCTGCCATGAAGGGATGAACTTGATCAGCCACAATGTTTAGGTAAGCCCTACTGTACTGTCCAAACATCCATCCACAGACTTATGGTGTGCCAAGAAAAAAAACGCATTCCTCATACCATTACTTCACCTCCACGAACTTTTCCATCTCAGTATACTCTTGACACCACTGCATGAAAAAAACCCACAAGGTTTGGAGGTTTTGAAATACTGGCCCCGGCTAGCATAGCACCGATGACCATGCCTTGTTCAAGATTTGCGGCATTTACCTGACATTTTTATCCAAAGCCCTTACAATTATGACTGAATACAACTCGAGTAATTGGTCAAAATGATGTCACTCAGGAAAGAGGCCTTAAAAGGTTGAGCCAACATCTAGAGAGTATAGGTCTCAAAAGATGTATTTGATAAAGTGATCACTCAGTGTGTATAGTAATGGCCTCATACTCTTTTTCTAGTTGTCGTTTGCTGAATTGTTTGCAGTTACAGGACAGGAGTGACTTCAAGTACACTTACTGCAGAACTCAAATGTTTAAAAATTGTTGTTTACCTTCTTGTATACAAATGTAAGAAAAAAAGATGAAAATGGAATTTTTTTTGTTAACCAAGTGGATGCCATTCACTCTTATACGGACAGACTTCAAACGCATAACATCTGAAGGGCAGCAGAAAGACTGTCTACGCTGAGAAAATAGCCCCTACCTGTCAAACTAAACTTAGCGACATACACTGGAGCCTAAACAGAGCAAAGTCCCCGCCTCTAGCTTTTAAAGGGATCTCATATACCAAAAATCATCACAGATAACGAACTTGAATAATTTGAAACCTGCAGCGGCATCTGATAGTTTCAACCCTTCTTTTAGATGGCAGGCTGTGGCCTCTGCAAGAAATGTCCAGCGTTTCACACTTTCATTCTTCTGCATTTCTAGTACAATGTCTGCACATCAGCAGATTACATCTGATTGCATTCTCAATGTGAACATGCTACTGGCACTAAAGGAGCCTAGTACACTACAGAAACAAGGGATTTCTTTTTGCACAGCCTCTCATATGCATGCTGAGCCTGCACCATTTCCAGCTGATATTTTGTTAGTATTAGATTTATAGTTACTTCCCATGTTTGTTATTGCTGTGTTCAGTGTCTGAACCCAGCATTCACTGACACCTCTGGGAGCTCGGACTTGCAGTCACAGTTAAGCTACTGCTGACATACAAACATGTACATCTGCAAAGGAAGTTAAGGAATCAGGCAGGACAGTTTACTGTTGCAGTAAGCTGCCCTGCCTTAGATACAGAAGTAAACTCATAGTTCTGTTTGTATTCCCCAATTCTTCCCAAAAGTTGTGTTTTCACAAGCCCTTAAAAAAGATTCTTACTTTAAAGTTTGCAAAGCCTCTCAGTAGAATCATAAATCAGCTCTTTCTTTACATCCTTTGTGAATGTGGCAGGGGAGGTATGAACTTTCGATTTTATAGCGTTGGAGTAAAGTCTTGATTCACAATGCCCGGAACGAGATAAATTACTCCTTTTGGAAGTGACATATATCCTTAGTTGCAGTGCAAAGGTACAAGCTCATTGGCTCAATGCCATTCACTCCCTCGACTGAAAAAGGGTCAGTGTCTAGTATTATTAGGCCAATTTAAAATCAACTTTTGGGATTAGGTTTATTTTTTTCAAATTCTAGTTGTCTATATCGATGCTTCTATCAAAATGTTGTTTATTGTTCTTACTAACTAGCTAGCCAGCTAGCTAGGAATTTGGAGAAGGCTTAAAAATGTCTTAAATAATTAGCACTCAAGTTAAAACAACACCACTCAGAATTTGGCATTCTTCAGCATGAAAATGTAGATTTTTTTGCTGCTGTTGTTTTTAGTCAATTTCCTGCACTTATGCGAAGATGTGGATTTCATCTCTGCCTTCAACATCCATGATCGGCTGAAACACAACTGAACATGCATCACCCCTACGTACACAATGTCAATTTGGGCTGACTGCTAGTACAGTAAGATAACCATCACACAACAGTGCATAATGGCTACTCAGTGGCAAAGCTAACAAAACTGTTTCAAATGACTGACTTATATAAAACCACCCCATACCTCTTCCTCTGGAAAACAATGACAGCACTGTCAATGTTCTCAAGTCCCATCATTTCTGACAATATCAGTTGGGTTGGAAATATTACACCCATTTCACAACATCTACAATTCACAAGCATGTGCATGCCCTGTCACATCCTGGTAGATTTCTAAGGGGCCAGTACAAGATGTTCCTTTGCATCAACTACTACTGTCTAATTTGGCTCTGCCACTGTCCAGTCCAAGAATAAACGTCAGGTCACTGAGCTTGCTGGCTGTGCCTACTCAGTCATTGACCTCTGCAAAGCCTCATCACTGAAACAAGTTCCCAGGACTCTTCAAAACCCCAACCGTCCCAATACCTCCCTCTTCTTCTAGTGCATTCAATCTAAAGCCAGCAAGAGCCCAGAATCATTCAATAGCAAATGTGCAACTACGTTCTCCTACATTCCCTCTGCAGTCTCTAGCAGTTCGACAACCATCATTGCTCTTTCCAAAGCTGATCAAGAATGATTCACCTGTATACATCTTCCTACTTTGTTTATTTATGCACCTTGTTGTGCTGTTTATTTTCCAGTAATCACAGGTGCTTACACAAATTCCACCTGCAAGACCAAAAGGTGAATCGTTCCGATTCTGATTCAGCTCACGGCTGCGCTGTGGCCTCACATTACAAAGTGCACCTACAGAGAGTAGCAACTGAAATGACCTCTCAGATTCTGAAAGGCGGACCGCCTACGTTTAGCTATCCACATTTACTTGACCTTTTCAGCCAATATTTGTTTTATGCATGCGTTGTTTCCCTCAAATATGGTAGCTGTCTTATGCGATGACCAACCTCAAACTCAGAATGGTTGAAGCGTTGCTTTTCACATAAACAACATGTGAAGGCAAACAAAGCAGGTAAGTATTAGATATAGCAAATGATGGTTCAAGATGTAACAGCTCAAGATTAGTCTTATTCTTTCTTACCTCAAACTCATGTCGCTTTTCATAGACTGGTATGATGAGCCTGGCAATGTGTGTAATAAGTTCAAACCGTTCAGCTTTCCACAGGCCTTCTACACACACCTCTAGCTGCTCTACCAAAACATCCTGTTACACACACACACACAGACACACAAACCACACACACACACACAAAACAAATGAACAAACATGTGTCCACACCAGAATTAATGTTTGCCCTGCTTTTGAAAATGAACAGCAGAATGTATTTAATTTATAGCATGTCCTCTTTTAATGTGTGGCCTGACAATGAGGCTTCAGTCACTTCTTGCTAGGAGTAACATCAGTCATCTTGGATGACTGCAACAGGTCATGGAGAAATGCTGTGGACAAAGGCATTAAACAAAAGAAAAGAAAAGAAAAGAAAAGCTTTACCTTTTTTAGTAGGATTTACTCTTTTAAAAGAGTATATCTGCTTAAAATCTATCCCTTATTCCTACTGCAACACTTTTGCTTTCTATTAAGTAGGCTCAGTAGGTTCTAAAAAAGCATGATGCAACCTCAGTGTAGTACACATTGTGCAGTCTGTTCTACCTCAGTGTAGTACACATCTTGCATGCCCGAGTCTTCCTTCATGGCAGCCTCCTCCTCTATGTTGAAGGTAATCTTCTTAAACGCTGCTAGTCCACTAGGGAACAGCTCTACAAAGCCAGAGAACAATGGACCTTAATAAAATACTGCACAAGAATTAGGCCTCCTGCACACAGCTCTTCAGAGACAAGCCAGAAGCCTTTTTGTGTTCTGTTTATTTTTTCAAAACATTATAGGCACAATAACAAGTACAGTGGCTTATTTTATAACTTATGTCCTCCCGTTGTGGCATTTTGTTTATCAGGTCTGATTTGCATGATAAGATCAGAAATGCCAGGCTGACTGTCATGAAGACGTAATCCATTTGCAAGTATCAAAGGGATATTTCATGGGTCAGTGCAACTGGGTATATTCTGTTTGTCTTCTGGATCTTCCCTATTCCCCTACCATAGACACAGCTTAGAGACACTTAGACACCATCGTGCAGTTGAGATCTAACCAGAACTGTGGTTCTCGTTTGGTTAAGTACAGTCTCTCTGGATGTTACAGTTCTGCGTCTGACCTATGTGCCAAACTTTGACCTAGAAACCTACTCCAGATAGTCAGATATCCTTTTGAGCTCCTCACTGGTACATGTGCAGTCATGATGTTTGGTATTGTCCCGTCAGGATAACTTTTGGCAAACCCAATTATAGCAAACAAGTTATTTCTTTTCATAAATCACACCCTTTACTATACATGTTATACTCCTTACTATACTCTTCCATGTCTGATGGAATGGCATGTGTGTACCATGCATTTCATGTTCTTAGTTCAAAAACAGGATGTTTGTCAGTGGATGGGAGCAATGGAATCTTACTTTTCCTGTGTAAATACTCTGCCACAAGAGCTGCGATGTGGACATAGCACATAGCTGCCTGTGAACACAAAGCATTATGGATCAGCATTAATCTCACGAGGACACAATGTTCACTCTCAAGTCTGTCTGTGCTCAGACTTGGCCTGATCAAGTCAGTCCTCTACAAGTGAATGGAGGTATATGTGTTTATGACAGCCATACAATCATAAATTAAGTTTAGCAGGCTTTAACAATCTCGAGATGCCCTACATGGTGAGAGAGAAGGCGGAAAATAACTTTCCTTTAACCCTTTTGCCCCAGAAAATATTTGCTTGGTTGCACGGGTTCCTGTTTTTATTATGCAAGATTTCAGAGGTCATGACTCAACTTGGAGCTTTACTAGCAGTCTTTGCAAGGCAAGTAGCTGGTGCAAATATTTTTGTCCTAACTAAACACAGTAACTTATTAAGTAGAGGTTTACACCATAGAGTAAACAATGGAGAGCATATGAATGCATAAGGAATATAGTAAAATTGTTCTGCAAACTCTCTTGCAGAATTAAAAGCCACTTAATCAGGACTTACAGAAGCAGATCAAGGAGAGTCCTGTCATTACAATATTTTATAATATACGATATGAAGACTTAAAAATAACTAGGACTAGATGAGGGATACCTCTAGTACTATTAACCCAGCAAACTTGCCTTTTCCGTTACAACAAACATGTATACAAAATACAAGAAATAAAAAGCACAAAATATCCACAAAAAAACACAAATGTCATATATAATGTAGATGTTGCTGCATTTATCACTGGATCCCTTGGGGAAAAATAAATCTCTCATAAAAACAAATATTAATGCAAGTGACTGGCTGACTATCTGAAGTAATGAGTCATTGCTGAAGATGCTCATATGCTACATTGTTATGGAATGCTTAAGGCCTACCACCCCAGGCACAATGGCAAGTGCAAGAAGAGCAGAGTCACAGGTCGTGGTTCCAGAAAGACTGTTACGAACAAGATATGCATCTCGACATTGTGCTCAATCCCTACTGCGTTCCACCTTTAACTCTTCGATCTCCAAATATCTCAGATCCTAGACGTTGGGAACATCTCTGAATGAGAGCAAAACCGAAGAGGTAGAATTCCAGATTGGCTGGCGATTACCCATGGTGAGTGACACTCCAGGCAGGCCTGCACAGGCCAGAGGTGGAACTGGAGCAGGAGGAGCTGGTACCTCGGAGCAGTCGCCGTTCTTCAGGTGCGCCCGCGCCATGCTGTCCAGCCACGTGCGTCTGAGCTCGGGCGTGCTGGCGTAGGAGCGGGCCAGGCTGTACTGCAGGTCCAGCAGCATCTCGGGGTCCTTCTCGTGCTCACGCATCTGTGCTGTGGCCATCAGAACGGTGCGGATGCGCTTGGTTAGGCCCTTCACCTCCGCAGGGAAAGAGGTGGTCTACGTGCACGCACACACACACACACACACGCACGCACGCACACACGCACGCACACACATCAGTCTAGTTTTTTTCCCCCTGCATCACAGATGCAAAATTAACTTGTGTAAAAGTGCACAAACACATCTGGAGGAGGAACACCAAAAAGGAAACCTAATGGTGCAATAACATTTCATATCCTTTGTTTGCCCTCTTCAAAGAGTTAATGTGGCTATTCATGATGAATGTTATTAATTGCTTTGAAGTTCCTAATTAGTCTCCGGCCAACTGGGTCCCAAAGTGCAGCATTAAAAAAAAAAAAAACTGCTACAATTACAGCATTGCCCAAGTAAATGATCTGTATTGGCAGACCTCTTCCATACCTTCATAGCTTTGTCACTGTTGGCAAAGTTGTTGATGATGGAGAGTGACTCCTGGAAGCGCGAGCTGCCAGTCAGAGCCACATCCGCGATTAGCTGGCTGACGGCAATGATGATCTGTAAGGGAGACAGGGAATACACAAACAAGGGATGATAAGAACATGCAGAAATCCTTACAATACCAGCTAGAGCGACAGCAGAGGTCTTCAGAAACAGGCTGACAGCCTGTTGGAGCTACTGGTTGAAGAGCCAGCTCTTGTCGTCAGAGGTCAGAGGACAAAATAAAATAAAATCACTGACAGACTTGCTTGCAAACAGTTGGCTCTCCACTCAGTCCCCCTTTGCCTCAATTTATTTTAAAAAGGAATTTAGAATTATTCAGTTACTGGAGTTCAAAAGCCAGAAACTGGTTCTACTCCATTTCTGTTTTTTTCTTTAAAAGTTTGAAACAAGAAGGTTCAAAGCATAGTTCCATGTTTGCAGAGAAGCAGACAATCTGGGATCAGTTTTCAGTACTATTCGAGATGCATTGGGAAGAACAGGAGAAAAAAAAAAAAAAAGTAGTGTTTTCACTGGCACGGGTACAGAAAGGAAATGGTGACTGTGGTAGCAGTGGTGGCGTACCTGTAGGTGAATACGGAGGAAGCTCTTCCTCTTGGTGTACTCAAAGTTTTTGCTCATGAGGAGGTACAGCAGGCCTGCCGCATCGCCACGCACCGCAGCCAACTTGGACACGCAGCACTTCAGCACCTCGTAACACAGCGAGCTGCACAGGCTCACGCGACCCTTGAAGACAGCCACCTGGAACTGGGAAAGAGCAGCAGGCAAAGGAGATCATTTCCATCGTTCAGAACTGGTGCGCCGGTTTGAGAAGGTACATCAAATTCTGTCTGGCACTTTTGAAATCGGCGTCCGATGGTCCTGCCGTGACGCAAGCATATGCGGGGCGAATCTGGCGGCCATGATCATGAGCATGTCGTCTTGTTGGTGGTCACCTTGGTGATGAAGGCTCTCAGAGAGGCAAAGACATGTTTGATCGCCACCTCTGACTGGCCCACTTTCAGGAACGTGAGGTAAATGTCAAACACTTTCTTCATCAGAGCGTTGTGGCCATCACTGTCCAGCAGCTGATTCTGTGGTAACAGAATGCACATGGCAGTAATCAGGGACAAGGTAAATTAAAAAAGGTATACGTCCATAGAGAAGTTCTTTTAGCATATGGCATGGAAAATGATCTTTTTAAGTAACTAAACTCATCTGTCTTTAAAATCTGTGACAAAACAGACTCATCACCCACATTATAAGAAACACTGCTAAAATTTTACACCTACAAGCAACTACATCCATAAGTTATGTTCAATGCCTATGCAAAAATGCCCTCACGCCCACCCGAAACAAAACAATTTTTTATTACCCGAAAGCTCTGAGTAAAGAGAGAGAGTGTGTCCAGTACGATGAGGCAAGCCTCTGTAGAGATGTTGCCCTCCAGCAGGGCCTGATGGTTAATCTCTGCTTCTGTGGGACCCCCTCCTGAAGTGAACCGTCATTCAGTTGTGTATGAACAGTACATTTGTCCAGTGTCAGTGAATTTACTCAAACCACTAACACGGTAACACAGTTGGGTCATCTTCTGGAGAAAGGTCACAACAGTGACGTTTGGCAGCGCACCGTACATGTTTTTGTTTATTTGGGATGAGGTAGTGCTAAAAAAGGAAGCACTTTTGGCGAGAGGTAGAATGCACCTGTGCTGAGGGTATGCGAGGCCTCCACAGTGCTGAGTTGCTGCAGGCTGGCCTGCAGGAGGCTGGAGCGGCCACGCATCACCGGGAGTGTCTGGGACTTCCTGTCTGAAGTGAATACCTTGGACAGCCAGCACTCTGGACACCTGCAAAGAAAACGCATCCAGGTACACGTATGGGCGACACAAACGAACAAAAAGTATTTACACTAGCTTGCGTGCTGCGATCCAAAGTGAAAGTTGACAGTATTAGAAAGGTATGCAAAGGTGATAACCTGTTCTATCATGTCAGTAATATAAGACATCACAAATAAATATGAGACATCAATAAATAAAAAAATATTGACTGTTTGGGGGAATCTTGACAAGATGCAACATTAATACCCATAAACATTTGTACCTACTGATTCAACATCAAAACCCATAACCGTCCACTCTTACCTACTGATGTTCCTCTTGCCAGTGTAACGAAACTGGACCAGACAAATCCTGCACAAAAACATTAGGCAAAATTCTAGATTGCAAAACAGTCCTTCAAAGGCTGACTGCAATGTCACAAAACAATCCAAAGTTTACTGGTACAAATCTCTCACACTGGCTGTGTTTTCCTGTATGTAGGAAAACACAGATCAACAACTGCATATGGTAACAAATTATCTAATACTTTACATTTACTTCTCATCATAAACAGAAATCTTCTCTAAGCAGTGGTAGCAGAAGTTACACAAGGCAGTCATAAGTTTTCTGCAATTCTTGTGGGTTAAAACATTTGATGTTTTAACTACTACTAACTACTACCAGCGATTACTACAACAAGTGACAATGTACCAGAAAGTCTACATAATCCCTTGTGATTTTAACTAGAATCAGATAGCCTGGTGACACACAGGGATATGTGGACATATTCTTGCACATGTGTTCAGTAAATGATTGAGCAATGGATATATACGTTTTTTACAGGGTAAGTGACTCACTCTAGAAGACTCAGGAAATTCATGATGTCCTGTGGATTCACTTTGTTCCAGTAGGCCAATAGGGTGTCTACAGGGAAACGTGTGGGGGAGGGGTATTGTTGACATTTGTTAAACTGCATCTCCGAAGAAGTACATTGGTTGGCCCATAAACTGAATAAAAATACACATGGTATGCATAATAGAGAGACTTTAAATGCGTAATATAAGTGCATGACACTTATTTTGGACTGAATAAACAAACGGGCTCATTGCTAACCCTCTGTGACGTTCCTGATGATGTGCAAGAAACACAGCAGCAGCCCTTTAACTTCGTAATGTCCGAGTCTCCCAAGAGCGGGAAGGTTGCTCATTGTGGAACCACGTCTGTGTAGCTGAGCAACAAAAATCAGACAACAATAATTGTAATTAGATAATTAGACTGGTGCTGAAACCATTTTGTTTTGGTTCATGTTTATGATATTGATTAGTAATAATAATAACAACTTTTTATAATTTTTTAAATCACCCGTGCTATATTTTTTGTCAATAATCATTGCCTTATGTAGCATGACCCTCTTTGGCAGAAGAACAAAAACGACATACAATATAACTATAACCAAACCATTTGACCATTTTTGTAATGTCAAACAAAAACCCCACACACAGCCCCACCACACTACCGCCTCCTCCCAGATGTTAGATGTCTTTGACAGTCTTAACAACGGCAGTGGAAAACAAAAATTGACAGACATGCACCAAATAAACACATATGTAGTAAGCAATATTCTGTGGCCCTTAACCCCAGCTTGGCTAAATAAGTGCATTATTTTGTGTTTTTCCCTCCATAACACATGAATTTGAGGTATTTTGGATTTTGGCTTAAATGGAAGAAGGCCCTACTCCAATTTTGTACAGCACAAAGACCAAGCCTTTTAGAGGAGTGGTCTCTGATCAGATTGAACAGTTTGGCAACACTGATCAGTGATCGATGTATGCTCACAAACCTGACTGGGTTACACCAGTTCTGCAAGAAGGCAACGTCTGTATTGTGACGAACTTGTGTATTAAACTTGTGTATTATGAATTGAAAAGCCAATGCCACAAAATACCAAGTTAAGAACTTGAAGATTAAAAGTACCCTACGTCCCTTGACACAGGAAAGGTGTGGCGCTGTAAAGAACTGAGTCTGAATGGCTTTAGCCTAGGTTTATGTAAACCTTTGGTCTCTTTTTTTCTGCATTTGCTAACATACAGACACAGTAGTAAATGGACAATTACACAAACTGAGAAAAATATGCAAAAAAAAAGAAATAAATCCATCATTTAGACAATATAGGAGTAATAAGAAGAATAAAGAGAAAGAAGAGGTAGCACATGTGTGTGCATGTGGAGAAACAAAGACTGTCTAACCTCATTAATATCTGGAGTGCCTGGATCTCCATACATGGACCCTCTTGATTCTTCTCTCCTTACATGTCCATTTTGATTGATGCCCCCAGCTACGTCACAAACACACTCTTAATGGCTACAGTTTCCCCACAACGTCAAACTTCGTTTCTTCTTGGATTTCAAAACCTGATCCAGATTTCAGCAGTCTTGGTTGTACTCACACTGATCCTTGTCGAGGACGGTACTGACTCGGCGACTGTCTACCGAACCGCACATGGATAGGTAGTCTCTGCACTGAGGGGGGCAGGCGAAGAAAGAAAGATACAGACGCGCCTTGGATTACAGTGATATATGGTTAAATGATATTTTGGCTTGATATTCAACACTTTATTCTAAAACAGGCATGGGGGTTAATGCATTTGCCCAACTGTGGGTTAATGTATGTGTTATAACCAACTTTAAAGTGGACTATGACAGCATAGGCTAGGCTATGATATACAGTAGAGTATTATAAAACTCCTCAGTTCGCAATACAAACACTTTCAGATAGGTTTACAGGAACGTAACGCCATCGTAATTTGCAGAGTGTCTGTACACAGCCTCCTCTGGACACCAAGTGGTAAACATTACAAATTAAAGCGTATAGAAGGAAATACCTGTTTCAATTGAAAACTTGATGTCTATTTCAAATATTACACATTTACTGCACCTGGAAAATGTTTATTTTGGCTTTTAACTATGTGGTTAATATGTGGTTTCTGGCTTTCACTGCACAGTCTACACCCTGTTTTTTTTTTTGTTTGTTTTTTATTTTTTTTATTTCATACTGTACCTGATTACTTGTGGGTCTGTGGTTCAATAGTTTAACTACATTTCATTTTAGCCACATCTGCTGCAAGGCCCAGATTCTCAGACCCTTCAAGACATTCGATTATAACTACTTTTGAGACATCTCATACATGTGGTATACATGCCTCATACATACAGATATTTGGGATCAATTTCAGACTGCCAGATCTCTCTGCGATACGTCACTCTAACCGATGTGCTTGCTGCTACCCGCATCCCTAAGCAGATGTCTACCAGTTGACTTGTGGCCTCTCCAAAATGACCTCCAGATGGAGAGCAAGAGCTTACCATGAAGCCAAAGCCAGATCGCGAGGGCTGTCTCTGAGGAGTCAGCTGGTTCAGGTTCTGGTAGAGTAGCTCAAAGACCGGCAGGTAGAGCACGCAGATGCGGGCCTGATGGTTCTGTTCAGGGTTTGAGCACAAATGCAGGGCCAAAGAGTAGACAACATGTCGATCAGCCAGTGCATCAACGTGAAAGTAAACATGAACAGGAGGTGTTCATGAATCAATGGTGTGCCATCAGTTGACAAACATCTGAGGTGTACAGAGAACTGCAATTTATGCATGCATTTCTGTTGCTATTACCATGGCCCTTTTATCACTGAACATGTACTTTGTTACGCAGAAGACTGCAAAACATATCAGTACAGTAAACCTTCCCCTGGCTATCAAGACAAACAGGCAGTAAACCCTCACTTGGCCACAGAGACAAAAACCATCTGGTTGTGACTGTATAAGAAAAGGAAGAAAGTCTGCAATAAGTGTCTGGATTCACAATGTGTCCGGTACATATTCACAAAAAGCTGAATTTGTTTATTCTTTGGGTTCTATAAAAAAAATGCAAACTCATTTAATTTCTGAAGCAGCTGGATGCCTCTCCCTAGACCCACTGCTCCTGCGGTTTGTTTGAACTGGACAGAATTAACATTTGCATAACAGACAGCAGCTTATCAGAGCGAGCTGTTCGGCAGTCATTTTCACAATGACATTAGTGTGCCCAAAGCCTTGGCTTGAATATCTTAACATATCCTATGCCCTCTGAGGATACGCATGTAAATGCCTCACTCTAAGCGTGCGACTATGTTAGGCAAGTACGTTGGTCTCAGATAACGGAAACATTATTGTAACAATGAAGGTCTCTAGAAAAGTAAATACAATATTCAGGCAGGCTCCATCTGCTAATATCAGATTCAACACAACAATGCAGCAGTCTATGCTCGACAGTGCTCATGTTCAATTCTCAGCCAAATCCAGCAACATATCGGCTGCCTATGCAAACGTCGAAGATGACAAAAAGGGCACAGTTAGCTGACCGCAGCCCTACAGGATCAAAGACCACAGATGGCCTCCTGTGCTACAGTGCAATAATTCCCAGAAAGGAAGTGAGTCAGCATTCTCATTCTCTGTGTGTGTGTGTGTGTGCGTGCGTGCTTGTGGCCACTCACCTTAAATGCTGTATATCTGTCATCCATGGCATGCTTGATCATCAGGTTCTTCAGGATGGCCACAGCCAGCTGCCTGATCTCTGGGCTGGCTTGTAGCCCCTCAGCGACCTCTCGCAGGAGCAAGCCCACCAGGAAGTGGTTCCTGCAATAGTCCTCGGTGAGGCTGTACTCCAGACTCTGGTCTGCGAAAGAATGTAAAAGTGTTACTGATGATGGCGCCACATTGTGGATCAGCATTTATAGCTTTATGGTAGAGAACACAGACAGTTGTCTGGCAGGAAATAAAAATGCATTTCGTGCAGTTTTACAGCATGGTACCTATAAAAAGATGCAATTGTGCAATTGCTGTATGGCAAGTATGTTCAACACACAATAAACCTTCACTTAGCCATTAAGACAAAGATTGTCTTATTGTGACTGTGAAATGTGTCTGTATGAAAAATGGCATTTCTGATATGGCAACACAATGTCATTATACTTTGGATTGGGGTCCTTCTTGCGAATAGTCAATTTGTTCACCATACTTCATTACCCAACTTTAGCAACGAAGGACCTCGAAAGAGTTTTAGAAAGAACTTGTGTTTCATGTAGGAGGATCTCTCTCTGGGGGAAACGGTCGTGGTTGTAGACATTTCTGGGCTCATGACAATTCTGTCAGTTCTGATTCATAATTGGTGTTGGCTAGACAGAACTGTCGCATACTACCCTATCATGACTCAGTGCTAGCAAAGAGTAGGAGAAACCCATAATGCACACAAGATCCTTCTGTGGCCAATGAAAGTCGACAGTGCATACAGGGCGGAAGGCCAGAGAGAAAAGAGCATGGTGGTATATGACAGGACATACAGTACTACTGAGAGATATGCAATCAAGTGTGACCATAACATACATCAGAGGGACCCAACAGTGAAACTCGGTTTGCATAAAAGGCATCATCCACCCTCTGACATTTCAAAGTTATTCAACATAGTGTGAAACAATGGGGCATTGGGTTTCAGCATAACAAAGCACACTCAGAATGAGCTGAAAGAGTGCAGGCCCAGGCCGGACATGTCCAACACACTGGCAGTTAGATGTTCAAGCGTGATTAATGGGTGTTGCAAGGAAGTAGCGGGCCTGTTAGTGAGGTTATGGAGGCTCAAAGCTGTGGTAGGAGGCGCTGTTTGTTTGGGTTTTTTGTTTCGGCCGGTATCACCTACCTATAACACCAAAATACTCCGCCGCGTATGAAATAATATCTAAGCATGAGCACAAGGGAAAAACAAAACAAAACAAAAAACATAAATGAAAAGAGGAGGACACCATGCATGTCTGAGTATGGGCATGTGAAGACATGCGTTCAAATAGGACAGAAACAGGATCACTTTCAGGGTTTACCAGCTCTAAATTCTACTTTATCTGGGTCCTGGGTCTACTTTACTGTCCTGATAAAGCTATCTGTTACAGGAAGGTTTCACTCTAGCTCTCCTCAGGTACGATGTCACTATTTGTGCAGCACGGCACATTTGGGAAAGCAAACC
This sequence comes from Electrophorus electricus, assembly GCF_041902795.1. NCBI lineage: Eukaryota > Metazoa > Chordata > Actinopteri > Gymnotiformes > Gymnotidae > Electrophorus > Electrophorus electricus. The sequence goes on along the minus strand of NC_137509.1, from coordinate 13,708,713 downwards.
CTGATGCTCCAATAGAAAAAAAAAGCAGCCGATCACTGAAAGAGGAGCAGGGTACACCTTTACATTTAGACACTGGTATACCTGTGCATTTATCACAAAGATGAAAGAATATTTCATCCTTTCTTCTCTACACTTGAACTGTTTTTGTCTTATCATCAACATATACATAAGTCTAAACTGATCAGTGCTTATACAAAAACTATTATAAAAGTATAATATTAGTTCCTAATGTAAAGTTTTACTGACAGAGGTCAGGGGTAGTAGTTAGAATGAAATCAAGGTTTAGGATGTGTGGACGGGACCAAGTGCTGGTAGTGTGGGGGAGGAAAGGGTGAAGTATAGCAATGTAACAGTAAGAAGAATCATTGCGGACTGAAAACTTACCCTGGACCCTCTGTAACTTGGTTCGACCAAAAGCCATGGGCAGGTTAAGGGGAATGTAGTGCTCATGATTGCACACTGTCATGAGGAAGTAGAACTTCATTTCTGTCAAAACCTGTCAATAACAAATGTCATGTGTGATTATTGCAAAGAAAATCATCCCCCACAACATAACACATTTAAGCCTTTCCAAATTCACTCGAATTTCCATTCCTATTTTAATATAGTGTGCAATTTGTGTGTGCTTTTCATTTTATTACACAGTTGTTTTTGACTTTGAACTCAGACTTTGAGAACATTTTACCACAAACACTCTAAATGACAACCAAGCACATATTAAATCTGATCAAAGCATTGACCAAAAAAAACAAAAACAAAAAAACAACCAAAAACCCGCACAATTAACTTTTTTTGGTAAAGTTTTCAAGAGGAACAAGGAAAATCTAGAGAATGCTCAACAGCTTACAGCGCTTTATATAACAAAACACCTTTTTAATGTCTTCCCTTTTTACCTTTTCATATGAGAATTATGAAGAGCTCATACAAGAACTGGATAAGGTGAAGTTGCTGTATGCAGCACAGGAATACGAACAGACAGGGATCAACAGGCCGACTGCAACACGTTTGCTTCAGTAATATAGCACATGGACAGTTTATATGCGTCCCCCCCATGACAGTAATTGGGTATGACATGCACACCTATGTTAACAAAAACAAAAAAACAAAAAACAAAAAAACAAAAAACAAAAAAACTCTTCTGAATTACAAATCAAAGTTATTTATCTTGTTTGGCAAAAATCCCCAGCCTTCATTAAATACTAAATCCATTTTTGCATCTCGTTCACGTACCTAACATATTGCATAATAATCTAGACAGAGTGTGAGGGGCTGAATTTCTAATTCAAAGAAAAATTTGGATGAGCTAGCATCTATCACACATTTACCTTTTATATTTGTAATGCCAGATAAGGCATCTCTTCTTCTCTTTTACAACATGGTCCATACCCAACTATGTTTTTTTTTTTTTAAATAAGAAAACCTTTTTTTTTTTTCCCCCACTCAAGACTACCCACCTCCCCCTCCCCTCAAACCCACCATACCTACTGTGCACTGCAGTTATCCTGCAGCGGCTATAAATAGTATTCTGCCCATAAACGTTACATACTTTACATAAATGTTACATACACAGAGTTGGGAATAAATCACAGATATACAACTCACAAGTAAGTCTGGACTCTCAAGAATAAATCAAGTCAGTGCCCATTTTTAAGTTCACCTCCAGTTCAAATTGAGCCCTCTACCTAGCTGAGTATTATTTGATTTTTTCTGAAGTAAATCAGAAGTCAACAAATTTATGACTGAAGTAGAGGCATGTTACTTTCTCTCTCCATCTGTTTTATTATGTTACAACATGACATTATGGTATATTTAACTGAAATATTTACTACTTAACACAAATCATTCTGTGGTTTCACTTTGTGGCAAAGTAAAAAAACAATTAAAAAAAAAAATTAATCCATAATGGTAAATCCATTATTATTTCCTTTAGTGTGAGAGAGAGAGATAGAGATAGAGATAGAGATAGATAGATAGACACAAATAAACACCACTGTATTACTGGCTCAAGTAATGAACCTAACCAAATATATGTGATCTTGTAAATGCAAGATGTAAAAACTACAAACCCAGGGCACAAGATATTTGGGGTTATTCCAAACAAGAAAAATGTATACAGCATCTCAAACAATGGTGAAAGGTCCACATAACTGCCATAATCACAATAGCTAGCTCAAATAAATGCCATTTGCCTGTGTGTGTAGCATGCATCATTAATGTAATGCAACAGGCAACAGTGTTGTGAAGGCAGTAAATCGCCTGTGACTTTAAAGGAGAGGGTAAACAGGAAGTTGCCCTTCTGCCTTTCCCCTCTAATCTTTCAGTTTTGGTATACTGCCATTGAATGACCACTGATGCCTCCACAAGGAAAAATGATTAAGCATCTGCTGCAAATTTCCTGCTTAAAAGAAACATCTTTACATGCTTTGAAATTATAATTAAACTGGAATGACCTGATATATTTGTCTTTACATTGACTGACTCCCAGACACTTTCACTTACAAATTATGGTATTGTAGATGAGGAGACGAGATGACGAGCCGAGATAAAAATGCTGAGACGGACTTCTCTAGAACCTGACAGATATAGCACATGAGCAAAGAAGAGAGTACAGCAAGGTATCTATCCTCAGTCAGCTACTAGACTGACAGTACTATTGTCAATAGGATACTTTCTTTAGAGCTCATTAAACAGGATTAAACACACAGTTGAAAGTATTCATAAATTCTCACCTGGATCCACCAACTCTATAGTTAGTGTAAACGCTTGTGCTTTCAAACACAGTCCCAATATCAAGGAGACAGCCAAAAATGAAATTTAAACAGCGCTGAGACATTGTGCATGAACCCAATTTGCAGAATTGATGAACAGGCCTCAGGAATAAAATTGTAAAAGGGCACCGCAATACAGAGGATATGTGAAGTGGCCTTGATTGCAACGTTCGGCTATTCGATTTGAATCAGAGAGGAAGGCATCAATTGTTTAGCTGATGAGTGACAGCTAAATTTGGACTTCAAAAAAGTACACTCACAAATCGTCCAACTAAATTAGCTTCATCTTAATCATGTTTGTGTCCATGTGGGCGATGACATCCGCCCATGAACCCTGGCAGCTGCCGGGCAGTGGCGTTCCTCCGGCAACCAGCGGCGTTCCACCAATGGGCCCACCCATTTTTTGTGACAGGCTGTGTCACCAGGAGACCTACACCAAGTTTTTTTGCCATTTGGCAATATTTCCAGGCTGAATAGGAGGACGCGACTAATATTGAGCAACAGAGACAATGAAGATGGAGTATAAATGAATGTTAAAAAATGAGAAAATTGGTGGACTTGTTAAATAGTGGCAAAATCAACTTTAATCTGATGTGAGGTGTGGTCAAAGTGCATCTGTGCCATCCAATCACCGCATATCTTAAAGCAACGCTATAGGAATGAATATATGAGGTCAACGTTAATTTGATTAAGGTACAGATACAGGTCTACAACCGAATCTCTCTGTCATATAATAACTGCCCTCTATATTAACCCTCCGAGGTATGGAGTTGCTATTTGTTAGTGAAATTAAATTACACATCTGTATATAGCATTAAACATTCTGTTTTAATTGCAATAGTTCTACAACCTGCCTTTTCAACGTGTCATAACTCACGTAGGGTGGCATACAATTGCCTCCATTTTATTTTAATGGTGACCCATGTTATATCTCACCTTGGGATCTTTCTGACCAAAGCCACACATGTAGTCATTCACCAGACTGAAAGCAAATCCTCTGTTCATGAAGGTCAGGCAGCGCTGGAGAAAGAAGCAGATGTTCATTAATATGACAAACCTGCGGGGATAATCAGATGTTTTTGTTGGTTTCCTCTCTGTTTTTTAGAAACTAATTTTGAGGTACAGCCAGATTTGGCCACAAATGCATTTAGACTGCTTCTCATCAGCTTTCCAAATGAAAAACAGTCATTAAGGTTCATTGCTGCTTAGTGGGTCATTTTTGCTCAGAGGCTTAATGCAAATCAAAGTCTGGTTGTCAAAAGTTTGCAAAGGATCCAGATTCAAAATCCAGAGGGGCTTTTGAACTGCTGATTCACATGTTTCAAGGTTTTCCTTGTGGGTACAGTGTAAACTGTCAGTGAGGCATAATTCATTCATATCCATATACTGACATAACCGAATCACTTCATAAAAGAAACATTTACATTTCATCACGCATTAGCATGAATACTGATACTAAAAAAGACTGCAGAAGAGAAACGGAGATAAAACCAAAAGCACACATTGATATCTACAAAAAAGAAAATGTTTAATACAGAAATTAAGCTTGACAGGAATTCTTACTTGTCATGTCTCACTGAATCACAAGGACAACCCAAAACTCCTTTTTGTCCACTACTTAGAGCCCCATACCTCCACCACAACATCTCTGCTAAATTCTTCTCCACTGCTAAATGCAATGCATTTCGTGCTTGATTTTGGCAATAGAATTACTGTTAAAAGTGAGAATGAAAACAATGCAAGTAGTTTTCCTCCATACCATTGTATGGACAATTGTACACCATACAGGTATATATTTTCTCTAAATAATTTGGAATGAGTAGAATGTTTTTTTTTCTGTCTAATATCACAACAGCCACAGTAGTCAATCTGCTATCTGTCATCAAAGATACCAGTCACCCGTGGAGACCATGTTTTTGTTTGAGGATTATGCATGCAGGAGTGTGTCTTGGGTAAACATAAAGCACAACCTTAATGAAGCTGGCCAGGCTGATGTTGACACTGCGGGCCTCGTCGGGGATCTCCACGTAACGGATGGTGATGTGGGGCATGATGGAGAGCAGTAGAGACTGCAGCGTCTGCTGGAAAGAGTCTGGGAACCTCTGGGCCCGGGGCATCTGCAGGGGGAACGAGGAGACAGAGTGTGTGCGTGCGTCTTCATCCATCGTCTAGCTTTTACAGGCCAGCTAGACGAGCACTGGCAGAAACCTGACTGAACGGTATAACCAGACCAAACCGTAGAGCCTCCGAAAAAATTCCAAAAATGTACCCGACCGGTTCATGGGAGTGGCTACATGGGAGTGTGCACATGTGAGTCATGGCTGCTATAAAATGTGCCAAAACAAATCAAAGGAGTCTCGGCTGCCTCGGCTGACATAAGGAACTTGGCAGTTTTTTCAGAACGCCCTTTGCGGGGCTGAAGGTAAGGACTGCATTCTTGCACCAGTATCGTTTCCATATATATGAACATGAGGAACGGAGACCAATGCAACACACCTGAAGAACGCGTGTGTGTGTGTCTTACTACAGGCGCTGTACTTGTGTATACGTATAAAAATAGAATGGACTAAAAAACAGTGAGAGATGGAGACAGAGACTACTTACTCCCAGACAAGTTTTTGCATATGTTGTCATTTACCATGGCTCAAGGAAAACACCTGTCACTGAACACTTGGGAGAGCATGAATATGTGCCATTGTGTGTAAAGGGCATTTTTTGCATTGATTGATAACTGCTGGTGAGGTTACTGCATAGGTAGTTAAATCAAAGGAAAGTGAAAGCTAGTAACTTGTCTGGCTCATAACATCATATCTTCAAGGCTGATTGTTTTTGTGAATCACATTAACTACGATGTATCCGCCCTCTTACTGCCTAAATGCCACAGTGGTGAGACGTCAGTGAGGGAAGTGGCACCAACCTTCATTCTGTTGCCTTCCTGGAGGTACTGCGCCATTGACTTGGCCATTGTCTCAAAGAAGAACCAGGAATACTGAAACATCAGACAAAGACAAATGCATCTTCATCAATTTAAGTACAGAAGCATACTACAATAATGTAGGGTCAATTAAATATTGTGAGCAGAAAGACTGGGCAGAAGGCCTGAACATGAAAATCCTCTGGTCCAGCAAAACGCCTGAATATTGTCCGAATTACTGGAAAAAAAAACCCCACAGTGCTACCTGCTGTTTGGAGAGAGTATCGCATACTGCACAAAAAGCAAGGAAACGGTAAGATTAAGGGTGGTTTCATAATAGTTACTAATGGTAAAGAGAGGACAGCAATTACATTTTATTAGGTTTTACATTTTATCAGGTTTTATCACAACCTTCAGCAGTTTGTTGCAGGTGTAGAAGTCTGCAGTCTGTTTGAGAATGGTAGTCACAGCGGTGGCTAAAACCTCATGCGTGGTAACTGAGGTCCCTGACGCCGGGTTATTTGTGAGAAACACATACTATGGAGGGAAGGCAAATTTTAAAAACATTTTAGACAAAGCGTACCTACATTTACAGAAATCCAACAAAATAGTCATTTAAAAAAAACAAAACTATGGTACGCTTTTAATGTTACACACCTTTGGCACCAAGCTGTATAACAGTGTGTGATATGAACACAACAGAAGTGGACCTAGATGAGGAGAGTGTACCTTGAGAAAAGAACGTAGGTAGTGCTCAACACCTTCTTCATGGCACTGGGACACAATGTGAATGATCACACTGCAGGAAACATTACTTTCCATTACTGATACAGTCTACACCACCATTAGCAAATTTATCATTAAGAAAGTCACCTTTTTTGGGGGGCGGGCGCACATAAATTTTTGTCTTGCAGTAGGCAGAAAGAGGTTGGCTCACCGTGTGGAGTTGACGGCGATCTCTTGAGCCTCTTTGCTTGCCGTAGCGAGGACGTGGAATAGCTGCACAAGCACGGTGGGCAGAAACTTGATGATGACATGAGTCTCCACAGCGTGCAGGCACTACCACACCACCAGAGGCCAAAAGGATGTACGTGTTCAAATGTATTACTTGGTAAAGCAGATATGTTTTGGGGTTTTACGGTTATGTGTGAAAAATGTCATTCGAGCACAAATCAAGAGCAAGTGCTGTGCAACATTAACTAGAGTAGATCAGTGTGGTTTTCATCACTTGGAGTGACCTCCCTCACCTTCAGGTATTTGATGAGCTCTGTAGGGTTCTCCTCCGAGGTGGACCTCATCCGCTGGCAGTACTCGAAGAAATTGTTGAGGTGTAAATCCTGCGTCGGTCCAAAACCAAAAACTGCAAGTTAGAATTGTGGTATTGCATGTTTGACACATGACCAAGTGAATGAAACACCCTGGCATGCGCTTGCTGTGGTATGTTGCAGGTGACCGTGCAGGTGGCCGAGATCCCTTGGGTCACTTGGATACCTTACATAACTAATACATTAGAGTGAAACCCATGTGGTCTAATTGTAGAGTATTGCAAAGGTTACAGCGAGCAGACCTGAGAAGAGATAGCTGAGCTTAAACTCTTGAAGACCTGAGTGTAAAAGGTTGCAGACCTGAGTGTAAAAGGTTGCAGACCTGAGTGTAAACTGTCGACGCTGCGTAGGTCTTCACTTTGAACAGCGGCTTGGCATTCTCCACCCACTTGAAGTCTGGGGATGACTAGAAGCAGAAATGAAGGGAATTAATTTCAAACCTTTGGCAGCATTCGGTAAGGTTCAGGACAACAGGTGAAATTTTCATCAGCGCGTCTTCTTTCTATAAGCACTGCTCACGGGTTTCTCTCATTCACTAGTCATTTAAGTCGTTTTCATTTGCGTGAAACCCAAATCTATCCTCTAGATCCTACAAACAAATCAAACAGCAAATCTGTCCAGTTTACAGTTTCAGAAAACAGGGTGCATTTTCCCAGGGTGCAAAAGCAAATCCCTTGTCTTTCTATTCAGATGTTCAGTCTGTTGAGCTTACTTTTAGAGCTGGCTTGAAGTAAGCATTTTCTTCTGGTTACTATACTCATTACTATACTTATTTTTGGAGTTACCATTAGATGTACAAGTAGTCCCTGTTAAATATGTACTGTGTAAATAAATGAAACAATAATCAGAATAATCTGTACAATATTTGCAGTCCTGAAAGTCAATTTGTGCACCCCTGATTTTATGGGTGGTGCTATGTACTTCATAGTGGCAAGCTGAACCACACACTAGAACATTTTTCATGGATGAGACAAAATGATCTAGAACCAGTCCACTAGAATCTATTCAACCAAGAGTCCAATTATTAAGTGGTTGAGGAGCAGGAAAAGCTCCTGTCTTTACACAAAATACTGGTGGACTGTTTGAATTTTAGTACCAAGGTCAGGTCTGATTTAAAAGTAGGAAACCACTGTGTTTGAGAGTGTATGATTATGGATAATTCTAATATGTTTAGGAGTTGAAGCTACACCTTCTTGGAGTCTTGGTTCTTGTCATAGAGGTAGCCAGCAGGTAGATGAGCAGAAACAGGAAGCTGAAGGTCTGAAGACTGTATCCTCCCATCCTTTAGTAATGGTGACCAGGCATATCCCACTGGAAAACATCACCAGCTGTTCCATGGACTACTTTATCAAGCTGTGTGTGTACTCTATGTTTTATTACGCATGCGCGTGCACACACACACGTACGCACACACACTCCCTTACCCAGTGTCTCGACGCCTTCCCTCTTCTTAGAGCTGGCTTTATTGCTGAGCTCACAGCTGATATGATAGAAGGTGAAGAGAAGGTGGTGTTTCTCATGAATATGGACCGGCAGCTCAATTTTAATCTGCAAAGGGAATACAACATAAGGGATTCATTATATCACCTCACTACACAACAAGAAACACGCATCAAGGGCATTACATAAACAACCTAACTGAATCCAGAATCATGCTAACCATGACAAGTCTGGACAGCTATTACAAAACAACATTTCCCAAGTTTTTTGTCTTCTCCTAATCTTTAGGATAGCCCCAATGGCGTCCTACATGTTACTCTCATTTCTACTCTTAACTGTTTTACCGAAAACAATTGTGCACACTCAACAAGCAGGTAGCATATCCTTAGCAATCCCAATAGTGCCGCATTATTTACATTGCGGAACAGACGCTTTCGTTGACAGAATTGAGCAATATCTACTCATACCATAATACTTCTGACTGAATTATTTTATTTATTTATTTATTTTTAAACGCATCTCCCAGGGGTCATTACAAAGAATTAAAAAGAGGACAATTCATACACACAATTTAATAATCTGTATGCTCTGTTTATATTCCTGTACCCTCAGGTTTGTACATTTTGTTTGTAAAATGGAAGTACAGATTTATTATACCGTGGGGGAAAAGATCTGTGTAACGCCCCCTGGGGAGCTCAGAAATTTTCCAATCCCTGACATTGTGAAAAGAGTCTATGTTTGGTGTTATTACAAATTTTAGCTCATAAACCCATGACACTAAGCGGTTTTGTTGCTCTTCAGTTGTTTTTCCCATCTCTATAACTGGAACTAACTACCAGAGCATAAACCACAAGAAGCCATGATGTTTGGGGCTCACGGTTATTTTACCATGGTCAGTTACGTGGTGTTGAGCACGGCACACATACTGTAAGCCTTTTCTTAAACAGCAACGAGAAAACAGGCAACATAGGCCACAATATGCAGAAGTCTAAAGCATTGTTTGGATAAAGTGCTTACAGGTGTGCATGTGTCATAGGTTACTTGATAAACAACAGATTATCGATTTGGACTGAGATAAGGTGCTGTAAAATATTTCCAAAATTTGCCTCTATAATGTGATTTGTAGCTCTTAAGACCTTAAAAAGTTTCTGTAAAAAAAATAAATAAATAAAAATAAAAAGTTCATCATATTTTCAATGATAACATAATGCACTCATTATATCATTCTTTGTCTTTAAAGACTATGAGTTGTGTATCCTGTCTTATACTACATAATGGATGGTGTAATTCAATTCTTTCTCCTGCCACAAGGTGGTAACTATAGCACATACATTTTCCAATCATAAGTACTTTTGAATGGGACTAATGACTCTTCACTTGCGAGATTCCCAGACAGACCCTGCCTGCTACTCACACTGACCATCATGACAACCTTCAAAATCTTGATTCCTCAGAAAAAAAAAAAAAAATTGAAAATGATATCTGAACATTTTGATCAAGGTTTTTTTTGGCTGGGGATGGGAGGTGGTCTTGTGACCGAGTCATGTAACCAGAACGAACAAAAATGACTTTTGTTCGTATTTATTCTCTGCCCTGGATCTTGAGCCATCGGTTTGGATATTCTTTATAATCACAGAAGTCTACTTCTCCATTTCCTTAGAGGGAGTGTCTGTTCAATCTTGACAAATATTTTGCAACTCCAAGAGGAACTTATAAACGTACAGAAAATAAAAGCTGAAAAAGTTTCATTTTAATATAAAAGAAAGAAGAAACTCAAAAGGGAGAGACATATACCATTTCACCTAATCGAGCAATCAAACCACACAAGCTTGCACATAGTTTATCTTGAGGCAGTGTAGTGTTTTCATTGTTATACTACAAAGTGAAGCACCAGCAATTGAATAATCAGAAAATAATAAGACTTACTTCATCATAAAACTCTGGGCTCTGGTTATGATGCAGCACGGCAGCAAAAGCACTAGTGGTGAAGAGTGAACCCCCCGGTTTGCTGTAGATGCACTGGAATTGGAAGAACCACAAAACATTCTGGTTAAAACTCTGTTTAAATAACATGTTACTTGACATCACAAAGCCACGCTCACCTTCATCGGACATGCTCCCTCCTCGTCTGAATCTCTGAACTGCACACACACGGCAATGTTCCTCGCCTATAGAGGAAAGGCACAAAAAAAAAAACACACACGAGGAGTTTGCTCCAAGGTTTCACGCGCATTAGATCCACCGCCCTACTTCCCATGAACATATTCTACGCTTTCAGCAGGCCACTCAAGGTCTTGGGCTGAACTCAACAGACATTAAAAAAAAAAAAGTCACACCTTGGCTGGCTGTAACTCTACCTTGGCAAAGGTCTTCTGGTTTTCATATTTTAGCTGCAGGGGGTAGATATAGAGGTGGTTCTTATAGATGGTGAAAGGGTGATGGTATTTGGCCTCTTCTGGAACAAACTCTTCCATTTCCACAGAGGCTCTCTCGCACTGCTCGTCAAACGGCTTCACTGGGATGTACGATGAGGTGACTGAATCTATGGAAAGGAACTCGTTATTCCACTGGATGTCCTAGTTTTCCAGTGAAACTGGAAAACTAATTAGAAACTGGAAAACTAATTCCAGTGAAACTGGAAAACTAATTAGAAATATGAAGCTTCATTTTACCTGGGAATATGCGCTCAGCACAGAGTGTGATGCACTGTTCAAAAATGCAGGCTCGCTGGCCTCAAATATATTTCCTTATGAGAAACACCTGCCTTTGAATCCAAAATGCTCCAGTGGCTAACAGCCCTAACCACTAAGTAACCCGCTACCGTACAGTGCAAATAAATATTCAATATCGGGAACAGAATGTGCCAATACGCTTGTGTGACCGCATGGGGTAGACTTGCTTAAACGTAGTAGAACGTGCCTGCGTGAGTATCGCAAGCATCATGTTACTGGCTGCATGTTTTCTGAAGATCAGATGGATACACAGGCAGGATATGCTTGGTGGAATTTGAGCTTAATGTGCAACCTAGAGGAGAAAGCACAGTGCTGGATCTGGGTGACGTACTGAACAAGTCTGGGGGCACACACTCGATGGTGATGTTCATCTGTGCTGGGATGATCTGCAACTTGCTTTTTTCTGGTCTGTGAGGAAAAGAAAGTCTCACTTCAAAAGCTGACAAAAAAACAAACAAACCTGGACTAAAACACAGGAGACACATGCGCACACACTCACTTTCTGAAGTCAATCAGCAGCTTGATGAGGTCTTCCGTAGAGATCTTATTGCTGTCTTGACGATACAGAGGGGAGAATTTTCCATCCACGTCCAAGCTACCCTGGACATCTTTAAATACCTGCCTGAAAAAATATCACTTCACCGTGAATACGTTCCATTGAACTGCAGAGGTTTTAGGGGTTTAAAAGGGCCTAAAGCAGGCGGAGACCTTTGGGGAACTGAATTCATGCATTTACAGAAATGGCTCCAGTACATCAGTCAGACTCTTGGACTGGTTTGCATCTACAGCATTTCCAGAGGAGCACGGGCTTACTTAGCTGCCCAGGCAAAGGGCATCCTGTACTGGCCAAGCCTCTGGCATGTCTGCCTGGCTGTCTTCAGCACCTTCTGAACTGTCTGTGCATTACACACGCACACGCACACGCACACACACACACACACACACACACACACACACACACACACACACACACACACACACACACACACACACACACACACACACACACACCACTTCAGGGAATGTTGAAGAAGGGAGGGGGAAAAAAAAAAAAACAGAAGTAGCACAGTACTTAAGTGTAATACAAAACCATAAAAGCAATAGGAAATGGCTAATGAAAGTAATGTAATGGTAAATACTGCAGCAATATAAAATCAAGTGATACATCTCTGAAACTTTTTTACTCAAAACAGAAACTTCAAAAACAGAAGTTTCAAAGAAGCACCAGATAGCTTCTATGAGTTAAACAACACGCCAGTGGAGTGAAATCATTCCTCTCCTGCCTGTCCCCTGTGTGTGGATATATGTAGTGTAGGTGTCCTCAGAGAGGTCATTTACTCCCGTACACACCTTGCTCATGTCGGATGTCTTAATGTAGGGCTCAGCGCAGTGAGTGATGCCATTCTGCAGAACCTTCTCCACCCGGGCCACCAGGAAGATGTCCGGGTGGGGGTTTGTGACAGAGAAGATACCCTGAGGAGCACAAGCATGTACATGGTCCGTATTTGATGTGCAGAAGGAATCTGATTATGATCCAAAACACCTTTTATGCATTTCAGATAGTAATGGTTAATGGATGCAGCACGGGGAGTAAAATTGGCACTTAACTCTAGAAATGATTATAGAAATAATTACAACTAGTCCACCTTTCCTCACAATGTAGATTAATGAGAAATAATTGATGTGTGAAAGTGCTTTTCTTATATACCAACTCTATTTACAACAGGAAGTTTTCTTGTCATGATCTTTACCAAGTCTTTTTTCAGATTTTTGATGAGCATCAAGAAATTATGTTTTTCAGGTCTTACTAAATTTCAGAGCCATGTGTTTGCTTCTGAAGATGGTCTGAACACCAAACCAACTCCATCTTCAGGCCAAGGAGACTATGTTTGAGGGACAGGTCATTTCTTTTGTAATATCAACATTCCTTCCTCAGTTATCAAGCTCTCTAAGGTACCAATGAGAACTTTGGAAGAGCCTACAACCCAAGTCTCCATACCCCAGACATTGAGCTGACTTTGGTGAATGTCACATCTGAAGGGGATCCATTTCCTTCCAAAAAGGTTTTGAATCATTGTAGACACTAACTGGCCTGTGGAAACTGGCTGCAAAAATGGGTTCCCATTTCAGAGACCTTTGGATGTTCCTCTGTTCAAGGAGAAATTTTTGCTATTACTCATTATTACATAAATATTTTCCGATAGGAATACTAAGCATCATCATGCTAATTGTATCCATTTTATAAAGTTATATCAACAAACCTGAGCTAGAACTGAACTCTTTTCCAAGACAGTAAACTAAGTAGTGTGGTTGTAATGGGGTGACTCAGCCTGAGTTCGATTCAAAAATCCATCCCTGTATACAGGAGCTCAGTGTACACTGAGTGAGCCACCAACCAGTGTGAGAACCCAAGTGCAGCTAGTGAACTTGAAAACCCAAAGAAACAAACTCAAAACACCAGGCCCAGCTAACACTAGCTGCAACTGGGTAACCATTTTAGGAATTTCCCCAATTAGAAAACCAAAAGACCCAATGCAGGGTTTGACCCAATGCTCTCTGGGTTGTTGGGTTAAAGTAGGCTGACATGCTTGAAAAGGAAGAGGAAAAGGGAAACTAAAACTGCTCAAAAATGGGCTTTCCAAGCCAAGTACGCAGATGGCTAAAGAAAGAGACAAGGCTGCAAAGATGTCAGACGAACCACCAAAGGTTGGGAGGGAGCACTCTGGGAAAGGGTTGATGGAAACTCAAAGTTTTAGAGAAACTAGAGAAGGGGTGCGAGACAAAAAGAACATATAAGAGAGTTCTGGAGAGCTTAACTTAAATACCAGCCTTGTCTTTTGACACATCACCGAACAAAGACTGAGCACCAGGGAGCCTGTGCTGTTCTTAAGTACGCAGGAGGACAGGTGTGGCTAATTATGCTGGCATGACCCTGTGCCTCCAACTGGTGGCTGAAGGAAGCATAGCAGATGGTCCTGACTTGGGCTGAGCAGTGGTACTGCTACATTTTCTAAAAATGTGGGAATTTGAAGTTTCTCCATGAGCTGCCATTTGAGTACCCTAACTCCTCCTCTACGCCTAAACCCTCTGTCTCACTCTCTCTCCATCTCTGTGTCTCTTTCTTTCTCTCTCTCTCTCTCTCTTTGTCTGTCTGTCTGTCTGTATCTGTGCCCCTCCCTCTCTCTCTCTCTCTCTCTCTCTCTCTCTCTCTCTCTCTCTCTCTCTCTCTCTCTCTCTCTCTCTCTCTCTCTCGCTCTCGCTCTCTCTCGCTCTCTCAATAATTAAATCCCAGCAGCGGGTCCATCTTGTCTATGTTTTGTTGTGTTAGATTCTGGCTCATGTCGGTTCCAGTAAACCACGTCAGTTTGGCAGGGGGAGCAGAAGGTTGTCAGGGCACTGCCGATGATTCATTGTGCTGCAGTGACACTGCTGAATAGTGCAAGCTGCTTCCGTCCTGACCTAACGCTACCTACAGCAACCCTGGCCTTGGAATGGTCCACACACTACAATCCAATTAGCAAAAAAAAACAAACAACCATAAAAGTGGAGTGCTAGGAATTTGGCTCAGATGAATGCAAAATCAACATGCTAACTGCACTAGCATCTTCCTGAACTAATGCAGCACAGAAATGGTTTCTCTGATCTGAATGGAGCATTAAGAGCACTATGGTCTTTAGGCTTACCTACTGTATCTTGCATAAATATTTTGTTACTAAATAATCCAGTGATTGATCTATATGGTGCCGGCACTGAGTCTGCCATAATGTTGGTGTCGTACAGAGATATCTAGGGTTACAGCATGGAGGAGCAGTATTCCACACCCATACAAACTTCCCTTTCTGTATAAGAGCAGCAGTTCTGCGGGTTCTAACAAAGATCAGGTTCTCTTTCTGGGACAGAGTTGCCAGATTGCTTAAACTTTCCGTGTCAGTGAGGCAGTGATACATACATGACTGTGAGCTGAAATGTTCTGTTTGGTTTTATTGTACTATTATATAGCTCTTTTTGATGAAAATCTACAAATTGGAAATGCAAAAAAAATTTATCCTAAGTGACGTATCAGAAAACCTTAACTAATGACCATTTACTAGTTATTTGTGATTCTCAGAGGCTATGGAGGAGAGGAAATCAGTTTCTTGTGGGTTACCGTACGAGTCTCTGTCCTTGCCACAAGGACATACATTGTTACCCAAGACTTTATGTCCACATTTAAGCTACACTGTTTTCCTGCATTCTCCAAACAATCCGCCATCTGGATTGTGACTGCACATTTATAGCCATTACAGGACTGAACAGATACACTATACAAAACAGCAACACAAGAACAATGTCAATGGAACCTGGTGTTGATTTCAGGCCTATCATTATAAAAACAGCCTATCCAGGCCAGCTACCATCACATATTAAAATACATATAATCGACATCATTACTGTTCTCAGGTTATTTTAAACCTCTCGTGTGACAACCCCTGGGCCCATCTAAAATGCTCCAGTTCCAAGTGGGTTCACTCTTACCTGGGTTGGAAAGCACAGAAGGGACTCTGGCACCCTCTGGATAATGGGCAAGCCACTACCTTGGGCTGCCTCAATTGCCTCGCCTGCCTCTGTGGGCATCTGAGGAGAGGCGTCATTCAGCATGTCCCTCACGTATGGCTGGTTCAGGTCCACGTGGAAGTCTCCTGAGATCTTGCAGCCTTTGGCTGCGTCAAACAACGCCAGACTGATAAAGAAAGGTTCCACCTGCAGGCAGGGGACAGGTGAGAATTTGCACAAAGTGATGGTCATCAAGGTAAAGACACACACATGGTTTAGCCTAACGTGCCTGTAAACAGTATGTCTGTGCCCACTGCAACACATGTAGGGAGAAGCTGTTTCTCTTAGCTGAGAGTGACCAAGTACCCTAGTGGATGCGCACACTAACATAAGTTTACACCGAGGAATCATGGTTACACTATGATGCAAAGCAAAATAATGTCAAACAAAAAACAACCCTTATTTTCTGATTTTTGTGTTTTTGTTTTGATAAACATGTGAGAGGAAAAATATGGTCAGGCTTAAAACGACTCGATCAGTTTATAAAATGATCTGACGCTAGAAACATTCTGATTAGGACTACGTTTCCATGTTGTGCTGCCTGACGCTAAAAACACAAGCAGCCTATGGCTTGTGAGTCTCTCTCATTTTTTCTGAGTGTTGCTAAGCGTCTCATGTTTACTGCCAAGAGCAGTGCCACAGTCTTTCCAACCACACTAATGGCCATCTGCATTCTGCCCCAAAAACCATTGAGGCTGCTCCCCTAAGGCAAGTGTGCTCATCACTGTGGTTTATAGTCTTCTCCCTGCACAGCTGAGCACAGACCAAGGTGCCCTAACTCATCGTGGGCCTAGATTACTTATCTAGTGCCCTCATTTATCCACACTCAGGGTTTGGGATGAGTTGCACGAGAAAGGTCTGGAGAAAGATTTAAAGCATTACAACTGGACAAAGCCTGAAGTTGCATGTTGGCAGCTGCATTATGGAAAAGTGGCAATTCAACATTTCTCACTGAGCTGTCTTGTACTAGTTTTGATGGTTGAAGTGGCTCATCAACTTTAACCAAAATATAAGTGCAAGTATCCCATCAAACCGATGATTCAAGCAAGTTTGTCACAGCCTATATCTATGATAAATAATTTCTTATAGACTAATATAACCAGCACAGTGAGACTAACAATTTAGCGCTAAGATGTTGGGGTTCAAGGTCACCTACGTTAGTCAGAACTCCATCATTTTTCTCACTGACACAGCCCTGTAGGCTGAAGGTCAGATCGTGGCATGTGACCATGATGCGGCGGCCAAAACGTTCTTCAAACGGCTTCACGTCCGGTTCTATGCCTGAAAAGTCAAGTCTCTGGAGAGGGAAAAAAAAGGAAAAAAAGAAACGTTAACTAGACCTGGACACAGGAAAAGCGCAAGACAGAAGCAGACACACTGGTTAAGCTTTAAAAAAGACTCTTGGCCACCGACTTGAGTCTCAGGATCCAGAGAAAGGATCTTCTGGCGACATTCATTCCTGTTGATTTTATTGAGTTGATCTGTTTCTCTGGCATACTGAAGATGTGGAGAAGACAGAGAAAGAGAGAGAGAGAGAGAGAGAGAGAGAGAGGGAGAAGGAGAGAGAAATTAGAATTGCCAAAAGTTCTAAATAGAGCTCTCAGCTCTATTGCAAAGTCAGCATGCGCATTATTACATGAAAATACTACATGACACTACTGAATTTGTCATTTAATGTACCTTCATAATCTCTGGATGGAGACTGCGACCAAAACCTTCTATGGCACTTTCTGATTTGCCCTGACTGCTTGGGTCTTCATCTGAGTAAAGGAGACATGCATGAAATGAGAGCCAGGTAATGACAGTGATATCTGAAAATTTCACACACACACACACACACACACACAAAATGTGTGCGTGTTTGGAAATTGTCCCATTTAAAGAAACTACATCCTTTTTACTGTCATGTGATGCAATGTAGCATGTGCCATTTGATTATTTTTTCCCAGCTAAAAACTCAAGGAGGTTGCCGTCAACGAGGCTGTAAGCAAACTAATGTAGATTGGGTGAGCCAATGAAAATACACATTACCCTCACTTCATCTCACCCTCCCGAACTTTGTGTGTGCATCATACATATGAAACACAAGTGGTCAAGGAAAAGATCACTCAACCACTGGCAAACATATAGGTGGGTCAGCTTGTTGCTGTAGATATATGGCTTAAATGAAATGTTACCCAAGTTGCGCACTGTTCTGCTGGCCACAAAAACAACTTAAGATGTAACAAAAACAATGTAAACTAGCAGGGAAAACAACATAAAAATACTGAGGTGTAGTTTGGCATTACACCAATTATGGCATTACTAATAACTGTCAAGGGTTGCAGTGTGCATTTCGGAACATGACACGGTCCAACGTCTTCTGTTCTGTAAACTTCTTCCCTCGAATGAAACAGAGGATTTGAAGGTCTGCTGGTAGTAACATCCCCAGCCCCTATGGAAAATCGGAATGCCCTTCAACATAGCAGCAGGGATTCCCTGGAGACCAAGTGGAAAGGAGACGTGTGGGAGTGGCTTTCTTTTCCAGAATTGGAACTGAGAGTTAAGCTCTTGGGAAGTGAGTAAGTCCAGCTAATATCACTCACTCACATGTGGAAAGTGTTACTTGGGCTGCAGCTGACTTCACTGTTAGGGCTCAGGGAACAGCTGACTTCACTGTTAGGGCTAAGGGAACAGCTGACTTCACTGTTAGGGATCTTTGGCCAATGCAAAACAGCTGGTCACTATTGACAGAGCGTAGGAGGTGCAAACATCCCCAAAAAGACAAGGAAGATAACATGGACAAATCACATCTGGAAACAGGCTGAAATCACTGTGGCTGCATTTACACAGATTTTAAACCATAACCACTACACTATACTATGCCATATATAGTCGTTACTATACTGAGTATATATGGACAAACAGTGTTACAACATTAAATTGGTTACATATAATTTTAAATCAGGCTCGTGGAACAGCAGATATTTTGTATCTGCTCAGCAGGCCAGGGCAGAGGGACAAGTTTGGCTCTAATAAAAGACAACATCTAGGCAGGCAAAAAGAAAAAAAAAATGCAAACATATGGACACAAACACACACGTTGCTTTACATAGATTGTACAATGGCTCTGTGCAATAGCACAGAGTACTATGTATGACACACAGGAACTTTTCAGGGTAAACAACTTCCTCTGAGAGAAAGAGTTATGAAAGAAGGAAGCTGAGAGCTACAGTAGGCTGATCACGTGTGATTTTATCTTTAAACCTTCCTCAGGCACACTGGCCTCCATGTGAGATATGTGTGGGTAATTGTACAGGAATGGAGTTGGATCAGATTAACAGCTGTTGGTTACTGATATAAGATAGAGGCCAGTGTGGTTTTCTTAATGGTGTGAGATGTAATGATTTGAAGAAGGAATAACCATTTTCTCATGACGACATTAAACCTGAATTGCTTGAATAAATTAAATAAAACTAATTCCACTGTTAGGGAAATAGGTACTGGTTACTCCTGCGTTGTATAGCTCAGTAGCACTTATTAAATATAATATAGCAGTGGTGTGCAGGGCAGGTACCCCTGCATAGTTGTTAGTCATACCTCTCATAGTTCATCTCACAGAAGCTATATGCATGACTTTTCCTCCATTCATAGATGGAGTTAGCCAACCTTGTTGAAATATTGTGAGGTTTTCACTGAAGGGTATACTTTAAAAAGGTTTCTGAGTTAGATGTACCACAATGTCTGTCACCTGTACTTGCCATTCCAAGTTAGTTGACTAAGGCGGCATGTACATAGACGGTTTTATTAATAATGTTGTTGCCCCCTTTTCAGAACTCTGAGTAGAGCCAGGCTGTTATAGGCCAGCCCCTGTAGTGAAAATCATAAATTTCATTGGTCATATTTGTTGTCATTTTGCTAATTACAGAATCCTTTAAAGAAGCATGTTTAGCATATATACTTTAATGCCAATTACCACCAAAATGTAGCAAACAATATTTATGAATGTGATTATTTATTATTTTTACATTTCTTTCTATAAATGGCAGTTCCCATGAAATTAAGAATCAAATTGCTTTGTAGTCCTCAAATGAGCTAGTTAATTCTCCATAGAGTGGGTGCCCCATATGGAGGTGGCAATGTTTTAAAATTGAGTTAGTACAGAATCTCTAAAACCTCCAGGCCACTAGGTGTCAATATAATGGGTGTTTCATAATGTGATGAACAAGCCTTGGGAAAAATGACTTATTGTGCCTTTAAATCATCACCAGGAGCACGTAGGCACATATATGGAAATGGGCCTCTGCCATATTAATGAACAGTTTTGATTAGTACCACTCTTGAATACAAATACATCATATAGTACCTAAGAATATAAAGTAGCCTTTATAAATAGGCTAACTTTTTTTTTTCCTTTTATGAAATATGTTTACATTATCTTTCTGTCCAAGTTGAGATACCCCTTCTCTTAAGGGTTAGAAAGGCCTGACTGCACTAATATATTAAATTGACTATAATATGGTAGGGATGGAAATATTCCACTGTGACAGCAGTGGTACAGTGCTTGTGTGAGGTTTTGAGGTTTCCCTTACATACTTCTGAATGGCTTGCAAGGCGTGTGTGTGCGTGTGCGTGTGTGTGAGAGAGAAAGAAAAAGAAAAATGAGTGATGAAGCACACCTAAAGTGCAGTCTGCATTCTCAGCTCCATTCCTGCGCTCCTCCGAGGCAACCTGCAGGGCCAGCTTCAAGGTGCTCACCCAGTCCTCCATGTCTGCCTCGCTGTCAGCCACCAGGTAGTGGCTGTAGCGCTCCTGCATCTTCAGCTCGAAGCCGTTGCGCCGTATCTTAGGGCACTGCGGGAGAGGAGCGCCCGCTTTACAGCTGCCTGGGACAGGCTCGGAAACAACGGCCCATGTCCAGGAACTCACTTCGTTACTTAGTACCTGTGCCAACTGGCTTGGGTCAGGAAATTAAACAGAACCTAGACAAATCTTATCCGCAATCTCGGAGCCAAATTCACTTCATTACTGTGAGGGATTGATACTGTCCAAAGCGATAGTGAAATGCAACCCTGTTTAATGAGAAAGGTATGAAATGATACTGCGCTTTGTGAACTACCCCTTCAACCAGCCTCTGTGATGGCAGTATGATATCACGGCACAGTGTTTCTGGGCAAAAAAAAAAAAGTTTCCCTTAGTGCTTTGTGGTGACTATGAATCCTGACCATATCCATAATCAATCATAGATCCCCATAGATCAAGCCCTACGGCTTACCCAGCTGTTAACCTAAGCATAGCCTTTGCCACAGAGTATAGAGCACTCAGCCCAAGAGCCAGCAAGGACTCTCATCAGTAAACTGCACTAATAGCACATACCTGAACCACATCAATGCAGGAGTCTAAGTAGATGGAGCCTTTGGTCTCTTTGCAGTTCTTCTCGTCCTTGTAAAAGTTGAGAATGTAGGACCCATCGGGGAGCTGAGAGAGGTAGAAATACCTCCGCTTGAACACCTACAAATCACACAACACTGATTCAGAAAATAAGAAGCACATTTGAATGAACGTTTCTGAAGTGCGGGAAAGCACACTAAAGCAAGTAGATAGGTCACCTGCTGATGTGCTGGTTTCTGAGCACAAGGTTCAAGGTTATATGGTGAATTATGAGAAATGTGTGTCAGAGCTATAAATATGTGCATGGAGAGTACAAATTTCAACAGTATTGCAGAGATCTAAAAAATGTCATATTAATGGATGCCACTTTAAGCAGAAGGGCATATAGCATTTTAAGCAGAAGGATTTCTGTACCAAATGTCATTAGTGCTTAGTCACCTTCATTGATACAGAAAGGCTGCTGTTGATATTGGCTTTCTGGAGCCAACCTTGTTTCATCACACCTCCTTTCTGAGAGCACAGAGACGAAGTATCCTGTTCAACACACACACAGAGGCACTTACACTCAGTTCATGCCGTTTCATGTGGGCCACCATTTTGTTCCAGAGATATGGGCTGATGTGGCCATCTCCTCATTTACAAGCACTTCACACAAATGAGCCAGCCATTGGAATTAATGCTGACTCAAGCCTCTTACTGACACACACAAACACACACACACACACACACACACACACACACACACACACACACACACACACACACAAACATGCACTTGCAAGTTCAGCAAAACCTGTGTGGTTGTTGCACTGTGAACTTGTAAACTGTGTCAGAAAAGAATAGCTTTTCAGTTCCAGGCAAAACTGTGTAGACTAATAAGCATACCTTACACAATTCATAATTACAGGTTACTGAGCGATGACATTAGTAAGCATTTATGCTTTTTATTTAGTTTTAAAACTAATGATGCGTAATCCTAACCAAGCAGTTGGCTTGCATTGTCAGTAATAATCTTTCTGTGTGTGTGTGTGTGTGTGTGTGTGTGTGTGTGTATTGCGTACACATGCTCTATAATCTAATTGAAGTGGCCTGGCGTCCTCCGTGAATGTGCCTTTCTGTAACTCTCTGCTGTAATAAAATTGTCCGAGAGCACTCCCTCGCCCTCCACTTCCCTCCCTCATTCATTCATTCTCTCTCTCTCTCTCTCTCTCTCTCGCGCGCACTCTCTCTCGGTTCCTCAGAGATTAAGGGATCCATCAGCAGGGCTCTTTCCTTCCTCTTGTCTTCTGACCACTCTGCGCATTTTATTTGCCATCACTGATTAAATGTAACAGACAGAAATGGGATCGCACTAATGTCCACTAAATGTCCAAACTAGAATGGTGCTGATGGCTGGGAACAAAGAACATGGAGAAAAGCAACACTTTCCCCTTCTAATCGCATCTAATTTTGTCCAGTTTGGCCATACATTTCAAATGAAGCTATTTATAGGCGTGTAAGCTTGGGTTTCACTTAATGGAGCTCTGTACTGGCTACTGGGTCTTCTACACATGTGACTGAGTTGGCCTTCTGGCAATGCTGCCCTTGAAAGATCAAGACAGACAGTGGGTAGGCACTAAGGTACTCTGCACCGCTCCAAGCAAGCACGGCGTGACTGTGGCATGTAGCGTGGGAGATGGTGTCTGCAGCCCACCCCACGAGTGCTCTTACCTCCTCTTCCTCATCAATCTCAAACACGTGGGATGGGAGTTTCTCCCCCTTCATCCCTTTGCTGGAAGAGAACAGAGAGCAGCGTAGTCACAGAGCACTGTGAAGACTAGAGTTCACTGACTGTTCAACTTCACTGCAGCAAAAATGTTTAAATGAGCTCAGGAGTTTAATTACAAACGTTGACCTGAGCTTATATTCAGTGACCCTTATTAATCGGCTATGATATACAGTAGGATCACTCGGTCTTGAGATCATAGCTGGGATGTTTTTACATTTTAAATCACATTTCTTGTGACTATATCTTTGCTATTAATGCCCAGAAAATGTGCTTTTATTACGAGGCTGCTCATCTAGAAAACCCTGAAGAACAATCATCTTAAAATGAAGATGACATCAACATCAAGAAACATCTGGAATGAGAGAAAACCCTACCAGGGCAGAGTGCGGAAACAGCCTGAGTAGGCCTCATAATTGTAGTTGATCACACGCCAGTCGGTGTTATACATCTTGATGCACTGCAAAACAGCAACGACGTTCAGTTACGGCACGGCCGCACCAGATGTACTCACGGACCCATGAGCGGTGCAGTGACGTGACACAGTTGCCTCAATTCCCACTCCATGAACACTGTCCTGGTCATGCAAAGGTCCAGTCTCTGGGCAGTGCTCTGTAACGTACCTCCTTGGCGAACAGACTCTTCGCTTCTTTCTCAGCGTTTTGAGGCACTGACGGGACCGTGGTTCTCCTCTGTCTAGCAGTCTGGGATTCCTGCTTGTGAGAAGTCAAGCAGCAATGTTAATATGGACTACATCTAGGACTTACCGCTTCCACAGGAAAATTCGTGTATGGTTGTCCCAATCCTGTGTCCTAGTCTGTGAGCCATCTCAGTGCAGCAAAGCTTGTTTTGTTTTTACATGTAGCTAAAGTGCATGCAGGCCTATTTCTCGGCCAAACAGCCTAGACAATGGCAATTATGTTAACTGTCCTTGGCCTCTAGATGGAAATTTGAACTGGGATTCATCTTACTATGCGATCAGCTAGTGTTTAATCAGTATGGTAGAGTTACATCTGCGCTGCCACTGTTTTCTCACACACGTACAGTGAGCTGCACTGTAAGATAATTGAGACAGTTTTTCACTGGACTCACTGAGACGTCATCAGCAGGCCAGAGCAGCAGGTCTCTCTGAGGATCACTGTGGATCTGGGCCTTCCTCTGGAACACCACATTCTCATAGTCCAGTGGCTCAATGATCTTTGTTTGTTCCTGCATGTGCACAGACAGACATAAGAGAATGTATACATATTCATTATTATTAACTACTCACTTCTGCTATATGCTGAATTGTATTACATTGTCCTGTAGTAGTGCTGTGTACTATGGCAATAAAATCTGTCTGGCTGTCTGAATCAAGCAAAACAGTGGACCCTACCAGTGTCCTACAGTGGACCCTACCAGTGTCCTACAGTGGACCCTACCAGTGTCCTACAGTGGACCCTACCAGTGTCCTACAGTGGACCCTACCAGTTTCAGCTCCTGCCTTTCAGGCCCTAAATGTGGCTTCCTGAACATCCCTTGTCCCAGTCAGGTATGTGATAAGAGGTTGCAACAACAAAGGCCACCTGGAAAAATGTGAGCCTTGTCCCAAATGCAGAAAAAGGAACAAAAATCAATTCTGCAGCAAAATATAATACAATCGTATTTAATTTAATTCAATTCAAAAGCTTCTATATGAAAGCAAAGGAAAGTGGCCTGTGCATTTGCCTGAAGTTTTGAAGACCACAGTATGACATTTACTAAGTAAATGAAATTAATGTGACTTGGTAAATTATATTCATTCAACAACAGAGGTAGTTGTACAACTACCATACTCCTCAATGAGAAGAATCTCCAGAATCTTCAGCCATTTTAACACACTATATTAATCTAACATCTGTATTTATCAATAATCAAGCTTACAACAAGTGATTTTAATAATCAGATTTAGTAACCAACCTGCCAATCACATTTTCTATTACTCTATTAATCTAAAAGCCCATCATATCTCTAATACTAAGTCAAATTTATATATATATTTATATATATATATATATATATATATATATATATATATATATTTATTTATTTATTTTTTTTAGATTTTGTGTTTTGATACGGGCTTGCAATATTGTTTTGAACCTAGTGTTTCCCAATTAATAATATACCCAAAGAAATTGCTATTCTGACTACTGTAGTTAGATGTGTAGTTCAACACATCAGTTGTTGAGCCCCATTAGATGGAATGCATCAGCAGAAACATTGCCAGTTACCAAAAGTGCTGCTCATTAAATGAGCCACTTAAGAATTTCTTTTATCTTTGAACACACTGACCAAGGCTTACAAATCACTGGTATGTCTAATAATGTGTTGTGAACATGTACTGAAGCCTGTTAATGACATTAAATCTCAATTAACAGGAGGAATCAGTGTCAACTACTCTCAATTAATTTTGTCATAATCATAGAGCATGGATTTAACAAGATCAGTAGGACTTAATGCAAAACCATGTCAATTCACTGTCTATGCATGCTTATCTTCCAACATACTGCTACACTCAAGGTGGGAGAACAGACCCAAAGACAGCCAAGACAACACATACTTACTCTGATACCGGATATACACCCACGTCAGTATCTTTTAATACCCCCTCTCTCAAGCATGCACACGCGCGCTCACGCACGCACACACGCACACACACACACACAAGCTAAGCAGCTTCCTGTCATGTGTCACAAGCATGCGCAGAGGGGAGGCTAAAACCACAGCCAGTCTAACACTGCTTCCAACACTGGTCAAATTACAGGATCTCACTTGCTTCATGCCGCGTGCCCTAACTGCCTCAGTCTGCTCTGAACAGAGATGGCCTCTCCCTCTGAGACCGAAAGAGCAACTAGGCCCATAACAGCAGACTGTCAAAGCACATACTAAGGGGAAGAGAAACACTGGCTAATGGCAGACATCTCCATCTGTGCAAGGTGTTGAGTTAGCTGTGGTGAAGTGCCTTTACTTCCGTATCCAAAAAGTGCGCCCAGACTGTGAGCCAAAATATGCCAACCACTTAAATTCTGTGACAAATCTGTAGGAGGAAAGTGTGACATGCACAAACAGGTATGCCTCAAGAAAAAGGATAACTGCTTTCCCAGATGTTGGTCTTTTCATGAGAGCTACATTTGATACGTGTCAGGCCATTGTGTATAAAACACACTTGCCCAGCTGTGCTAAAGCATCATGGCATTTCAGTGAACCAAAAGGGTGTTTGTAAGTGTGAAGCCCTGCTTACCTTCACTTTAAATGAAATCTGTAGGCTTACATATGGAGTACAAACACGCAAGAACAAGGTAGACAGAGATAGTTTGTTGTCTTATTGAATTTGTGAACATTGCTTTAAATCAGATTTATTACAGAATATTAAAATACTTTAGATTATGTATATGCCTAAATTATGAAATGTTCAAAGTTTCCATTTAGGTACGATAGAACATGTGTGCCTTTTTCCGAAAATGTAAACTCAAATCTAAACATGGCCAAAACTTAAGCATGCAAGGCTGCAACACAGAAAAACAAAACAAACAAACAAACAAACAAAAAACAGTATAAATGCTGTAGTGAATCAAAGGGAGCACAGCCCTCGGGAATTGCGCAGGACCCGCGACCTGCACAGAGCACCGGTTGTTTCTCTGCGCCTTGACAACGATTCCCTACTGTTTGCCAGCAAATAGGACGCGACGGAGAATGAGTTCACAACTTCTTCAGCAGGCTGAAGCCACTGGCTGCAACCATTTCCTCAGTACTTTGCCTACAGCATCGTTAGCTAACGGATGTAATAGTACAAGCACTGATTAGATGCACCTCGTCTGCCTTAGGAGTGTTCATACAGCATTTATGCATAAGGAAACGTCATGCAATCCTTATCCAAGCAAATGGCTTTAAGTGGGGATGCTCAACTAGAGAGATGCCTCTGGCTTGAAAAGAGAGGAAAAGGAAGAAGCAAAAGTAAAGAAAAAACGCACAGTCAATTTCTTCCGCACACAAAGGAACCACTACAAATGGTCCATGTGGTCTTCACCTAGTGGAGGATTAAAACGACTAGCACCCAATTCCCTTAATCTTCGTGACGCTATACCACAATTCCATTACACGGAAATTAATCAAATAGGGCCGATGAGCAGAACTGTATACCAGATGCTGCCAAGAGGGTATTTTTCTAACGTTATGTTAACATAATCGCAGCATCAGTTAGCCGAATGCCGGGATGGTAAACGGGAAATTGTGGCTGAGCTAGTTTGCATGTGTCAAGAATGAGGCAAGCGCCGACAAAGATTAAATACAACAAATATTCTACACACACACATTTTTATATATATATATATATATATATATATATGAGATAATTAGCTAGGTATCGTTTATATGTTGGAGTATGCATGTACAAGCAGAGGGATTATACGAGATATTTTTAAGTTACAGCAAACGTGAACATTAAGGTCACTAACCACAGCAATAGACGTCCGTACAGCCTCCGATACGCTCTGCCTGAGCTCCGCCGCTGTTCCGGGTTTGCTCAGCCTTTTGGTAAATTTTCGCACTTCAGACATTTTTTTTTCTTCAGACACTTAACAATTCCATCAATTTCGAGCTGAATTCCGAGCCATGCCGCAAGCCCAGGTGCGATTCTGACAGATGTGGCGACCAGCGCGGCGTCGCGAAAGACACGAACCTTTTCACTCCACCTCTGACGTGAAGGTTGCCAGATTGAAGGATAAGGCGTCAGAGACATACACACGAGGAACGCTGTGAGTCTGCAGTTTAAGGTTTTAGTTGGGTCACCGAGTTTGCCCCGAGCATATCCTGAGATTACATACTCGTCAAATGTAAAACTGTTTAACCTAAACCTAACCTAACTTAAAATTATTTACCATTGGTTTAATAATATTGCAAAGCTAACAAAGATACAATATTTGGGGGATTGACGTTTTTTCGTAGGGTAGAGTGTAATTCACATTTTGACGTTGACATTTTTATACGTCAGTCTTGAAGTGACATCTTGTGGTATTGCTTGGTACGGCAAAAACGGCTTAAAAGATTTCAGCGTCAACTAGCTTCTGTCGTACCGAGAGGGCTGGGTGGGCTCTGAGCCGGCTTAGATCTTCAAGTCGCCTTGCGGGTTGCAGCGAGAGGCTCCTCACTTCACAAAGCATGGAAACCAGTACGTTAGTAGGCGGAGATTGCCCTGAGTTCGACAATAAGCTAGTTATTTAGAATATTTCAACTTATTGTCTTATTTTGTTTGTTTGGATATCAAATTTAGGCCTACGCAGAATTTATACACAACAAAGGCTATGGGGCGACAGAAAAATAATCGGGCCGCTTTTATTTTCCTCCAACACAGCTGCATTTCCCCATAGGGCGTTTGCAACTTTCATATATCCACAAACAGAAAGATAGAACCACATAGCAACAACAGCAGCAACATCAATAGCAATAATATTATCTTTGTTGTTGTTGTTATTATTAGTTTTATTTAACGCCTTTATCGGGTCCAAGGTCGCTTGCATCAAACATGTTTAACTTGTTTTTGAGCCAATTTACGTGGACAAGAAAAGTTTTTAAAATGTATCAACATTTGATTAGCACATTCGATGTAATTCGGCAAAGTTTAACATTGTGTTCACATTCGTGGTTAGCCATACTCCAAAATGGGAATCTGCTCTCAATCATATTATTTACACACACAGGTCCCTAAATAATATTATGGTACAATATGTAAAAGATATGGAAACAAACTTCCAGATGGATTAATTTATTTAGGAAAAAACAAAGCAAAACAATCTCTAAGTAATTTCATAAACATTGGTATTTAAGATTAAGGCAATGCTTTATCATTTACTACATTAAGCTTACTACATTAAGCCATGAAGCATTTTAGGTTTTAATTTTTTTTTTTCCAAAATATATTTTAATCTCGTCTTCATATGTACAAAATGCTTAATATATACAAGTGTTTAGCAAGAGATCTAAAATTTCATATGTATATTATGTACATAGTGCAGACATACATTCTGTACAACGGGATACTGGCGTTTTAATTTACTTTGCCTGGCTACTCTCATTCACACTTTTTTTCAAGGATTCTCTCACTCATTCACACACACACACACACACACACACACACACACACACACACACACACACTGTCTCTCAGACTCACTCACCCTCACATTCTCCCTCACACTCTCAGACGCATTTCGTTTTAAGGAGCTGAAGTACTCTGTGACTGAGGCTGGTTCTCCAGGGCTTCACTAAGCTCTTCATGTTGACCAGGAGCCGACCTCTCCTCACGTCCTCGTGCCCAGCCACAAGATACTCCACCCCTACAGCAAAGTAGGGCACAGATTCAGGCACAGATCCAGCAGACTGTTTGAATAATTCCATCTTCACACATCCCCATCTTCACACATCCCCCTGTGGCTGCGGGTGCATATTTAAGATCACCTGGGTACAGGACAGGGCAGGTGCAACCTCTGGAGGTCCACGACTCTGGATAAAGAGTGAGGTTTCCTTGCGTGAGCCTGAGGGCAGACCTGCTCCACAGGACCTTCAAAACCTTCACATCTACCTCCGCGTGAGAGCCCTTATCGTGTGCTGCTAGAACCCTCACCTTCAGAGCTACAGACACACACATTGGATTTAAGCACAAGCGAACAACAATGTTAATTATGTTTGCATGTCATAAAGAAAGGTTCAATTTAAGATTAATGCAGTTGGAGGCCATTACTGCATTAAATAACTTTGTCTTTGTCACAAGATTGAGTCATTCTGTATTGTAAATTCCTGAAATATCCAGAAACATCATAATCTCTAACCAAAAAAGGGAGATCTGAAGCCACACTTCCTCTCACTGAATCAGCAAAGACCAGCATATTTGCTGGTTTGGAAAATAACACACCAAGCATTATAACACAAACATAGGAAGTGTGTATGTCTGTCCTGCAATGAATGTGTGTCAGCCTGAAAGGTCTGGTACTAACCATACGAATATTTCATAGTGCAGAAGACTTTGCTGTTTCCAAGGGAATGTGGTTTACATACACACTTGTCTTCAAAGAAAAATAAAACAGCAATTATCACACTGAATTTCAGCTTATATTTGTTGCCAAGACAATGAAAATTCAGATATGACATTCAGCACATATTAAAACAAACAAAAAGTGTTATAAAAATAAGATGCCAGTCATATTCCTTACCTGGAAAGGTTAGCACAGAGAATAGTTCTTCCACTCGAAACAGGGTGTTGTTCTGGTAGGTATCTGACCTATACACAGACACAACAATTTTCTCCATGTTAAAAATGCATTATTAGGTTAACTGTCATACCCATACAAAAATATTGTATGTTGTTCATAAACACTGGCCAACAGATACTAACCTGGTCATACAGTCTCCAGTATGAGGATCACAACTGCCTGCACAGTTGCAGGGTGTACAGCCATAGTCACCGAAAGCCCAGTATCCCAGCATGCACTGGTCACAGTACGGGTCAGCCACACCCGGTTTGCAGAGACAGTGACCGTTAGTAGAGTTGCAGTTCACAGTGCCAACTGGGTGGCATAAACAAGCTACAGGTAAACAAGAGAAAAAATACATATACACAACACAGCATGTAGTGTGAGATATATTCTAGTAGTAGCTTTGTTGTTTATGTCCCAGCCAATGTTATGACCAAAAGGTGTAGTCATGTAAAAAATTGCTTTGTAGTGGAACTCTAAGAAAATGGAATTGTAGAAAAGAATGACTTAAAGAGGTAACAAATAAAAAGTAGAAGAACAAATTAAATTAAAGTATAAATGACATTAATTTGGAAAAATAAGTTATAAAGATGATAATGAAGGAATAAACAAATGAAAACAGAATTAAAGTGGAAAAGTGAAACTAAATATGTGTAATTTGAGCTGCAACTTAAAATTCCTCATAATCCTCCTTAGGGCCAGGACTTCCACAGCATAAAATCATAAGACAGGCACCTTGTTTGTCTGACTGATGGTACATTCGAAAGTTCACAAGTATCTTAAATAACAAGTTGCTGCATAACTTTGACACAGCTTTTCTGAAAGCAATAAAATAATAAAAAAATCTATGTTATACTGGTCACCATGCCTGACAACATATTGTCTTCCACATACATATCTGGTGATATTACTTTTAGACAATTCCAGTAAAATCTGTCCACTTTATTCTATTTAGGTACAGGTTGTGATCTACAATATCCAAATCTACAAATAAATGTATAAACTAACACATTGCTCTTGTTAGCAACTTTAAGGTTACTATTTTAGGTAGCACTGTTTCTGTACTATAATCTGCTCTAAAAAACTGCACTACAAAATATATCAACTAAAATTACTTTCTAAATGAAAAAATGTAAACATGAAAAAGTTAACTACATTAAAAGTATCCTCTCTTTTCCTTTCTGAAAACAGCCTAAAACTGCTTAACATCTCAGAATTTAGATTATGCGTTTTGAATAGTTGCTTGACTACAGCAGTTTTAAATGTGTATGGAAAAAAAGTCCAGATCCTTGTCAACAAGACTAAGAAAAGCATCTTTGGGAGAAAAAAAAAAGTGGGAACTGGATTCAGAATGTAACTGAAATTACTTATTTGCTAAAACCCTGAACACTATTTTAGGTAGGTCTATTTCATTTATTTACTAAAAACCCACACAGCATCTTGCCTGTAGGTGATGTTAGAATCTAGCTTGCTTCCCAGGGTTTCTATCACTAATGCCAGTAAAGATTTATTTATTTTTTTTATTACTAAACACTGCAAATTTCTTCCACTTCCACAGCCATTCTGGCCATACAAGAGCCAATCGGTCCTATGAATATAATCCTATGGTTATTTCCATTTTCAGTTATTAATTTAGGAAAATGCCCTTGATTGTATGCTGCTTTATTAGAGGCAAAGCAGTAACTAAGAGAAGACCAAGAGCAACACCATTCCATTATAAGCCTGGTCTTAACAATGCAGCATACAGTACAGGAAATGATTGTGTTCTTATAGTGCTGATTTTGGAGGAGTTTGTCAGTCTAATAGAACTTTTGTACTAAATTATATCAAAGCAAAGTGAGAGCCCAGGTTAGGACTTGGATACATATAGGCTCAAAACAGCTGTTTTTCCATTTGCAAAATACAACTCCAAATATATAAACACAAACAGAAAAAAACAGAGCTCTGTCCAGTTGAGAATGATGCTTTATGAAGTCAGGTACTGCATGAGGTGTGTCAATGTATGTGATGATTCATCTGTCTGCATACACACAACCATGCATATGCACACGCACACGCACACACACACAGGCCCAGCAGTGCTCTTGTTATTCTGCATGTCTCAGCTCGTTATAAGAGCCATCAGCATTCCGAGCTGGAAGTGTGTGTGTGTGTGTGTGTGTGTGTGTGTATGTGTGTCTCTAATGTATTTAGCAAAAAATGCACAGTTCCTGAACTTTGACACCATCCTGGCCAAACTTCATAAATAAATATTTAAACACATTCACCTGCACGCACACATGCTGCACTGGATGAGGTTTTGTTTTTTTTAAGGGAGATCAGAGGAGAACAAAAGAAGAAAAAAGCCAAAAAATGCTTACAGCTCCCAGCATCTGAGTGAGATATACTGACACATTCAGCATTCATCATCCAAAAGTACATTTTCATACAAAACACACCCTGACACACACCCTGACAGCCATATCGCTTTGAATCACATTAAAGTCAACAGCTTCTAAAGGTATGAAGGTGTGTGTTAGTGAGTTGTGGCTGTGTCCTACATGTGCAGGAGCTGGCGTCACTCTGTGGTCTTTGGGGATGTCTGTAGAAGCCCCTCTGGCAGCGCTGGCAGTGCTGACCCTCCGTGTGGTGCAGGCAGTGACACACACCCCCGCTACGCCGACCAGAGCGAAGCCACGCGCTCATGTCGAAATGGCAGCTCTCTGCGTGCCCGTTACACTTGCACTCTGCACGCACACACGCAGTAAGTGACCACAGCTGCATTGTGAATAAAGACGGCATCATTTAGTATCGTGCAGACAAAGAACAAGTTCTTTGGTGCAAAGAGAGGTGAATCACTGTTAAGCTACTGAAGGAGACAGACAGCATATAACTAACTAGAACACTGGTGAGCTTCCCCAGTTAGGCCGCTGGCTGGTTTCCAGGGTTGTTCATTAAAGAAAGGATGACATCTTTCACAGTGGTCACCTGCTGTATGATGCTGACACACACACTTGCCGTGCACCTGAAAAGCAGAGACGTAATACATCACATTAGCTTTAATTTAAGAGTTTTCTTTGGAAGAAGCCCTCACCTAACTGCAAAGAGCATATTAAGATATGCATGTTTAGAGATGAGACATGTCAAACATGAGTAAATTCCTTCCAGCAAGTCAAACAAGGTCAGGTCGCACTTAGCCATAACCAACAACTTTGGCTGTTTTCATACCCTACTCAGGCCAAAACTACTTACTCCACTACTTACACAGGCCTTTTCTTTCTCTCATCTTAGACATCCATTTCCCTGCTTCTAAACATTCTGCAAGTTCCCAAGGTGGTCCATCCAAGTAAGAAATACAAAACCATGATCAGATCACTCCATTCGACCATTCTACCTAGTAATGCTCTACGACTTCATCTTCCCTGTCCAAATCTAGCAGACTGTCTGTTGACTGGCACATAAAGTCATCTATGAACAAAGCAAACTGGGCCAGTGAGGGAAACAGGAAATTGAGAGTAAAGCAAGAGAGGGAGAGTAGCTGGGTTTTAAACAACTGGCATCTCAGTCACTTTCACATGGCTATAATCATCATCATCACATGGATGAAAATGTGATGCTCAAACTCCCTGCTCAATTAAACATGCGTGCGTGTGTGTGTGTGTGTGTGTTATGTCTGGACTGCTGGATCAAACAGGGTGACACTCCCTTGGCCAAAGTGTTTATATGTGTGCGTGTGTGTGTGTGTGTGTGTGTGTACGCACACCACTGATTGCAGTTGCTGCTGTCTGATTACAGACAGCTAAACAATGGGGGTAGTGGATTAGGAATAGTGGTGCACGGCAGAGTCATTTACGTTGTCCTCTGCGTCTCACCAGTCCTCCCCCGCTTCCTGTCTCCTGTCTCGGTATCTCTTCTCTGATCTAAGCCCTGCTATCAAGAGTTTGGGGTTACAGTAATGTTCCCAAAGAGAGGGGCACACTACAAATCAAAGCACTATACCACGTAGGTAATCTGTTTCTCACAATGCAATAGCAATGGCATGAGATGAACAGAAAGGGAAGCAGGCAGGCATATATAGTACCAGCACTTAGAGGAAGAGATTGGCAGGTTTATATCATGTGTAGCTTTTTACATAATAAACAATGCCATAAAACAGGTCAAGACATCATTACTTCCTATCAAACATCCAGCCAGGTCTTATATCTGTATTTCAGAGATTCAAACTGATAAATATCCCCCGTCAGTGAGTGACTAGACTCATTGAGATGTCTTGGGCAACAAAAAAAATTCCAAGTGCCCAACTCAGTCCACCTGCACACATACCAACATGTAATCTCCCCCACTCACCACACGATAACCGAGATGGGGCACGAGACTGTAGCTAGCGGCGGGCACACACTGATCCGCGTGGCCGTGGCAAAGGCAGGCTCCCTTCAGGATGAGGTCGTATATGGCGTAGGGCACTGAGACAAGGGCGGCACCGTGCTCCTTGAGCCCGCATGGGCACTGCTGCGCCTGCAGCAGGCGCACTCGCAAGTTAGTGATGCCGAGGCGGGTGTGAGCCTCAGAGCTGTAGGGTTCCAGGGTTTGCCAGGGTAAGAGAGCACGATATATGACCTGGAGATACAACACCCCCAACACAGACACATGAAATACATGTGAGGATACAGGATCCTCACACATAGCACATGAGGATATAGGATTCAGAATTTGTGCTGGGTGTGTAAGTATGTTTGTCTATATATATATATATATATATATATATATATATACACACACACACACACACACACATACATATATATATATATATATATATATATATATATATGTATATATGTGTGTGTGTGTGTGTATATATATATGTGTATATATATATATATATATGTATGTATATGTGTATGTGTGTGTATATATATATATATATATATATATATATATATATATATATATATACACACACACACACACGTGTGTGTGTGTGTGTGTGTGTGTTGGGGCGCACACACTGCCACCTCTCCGCCGCTGCAAGGCTGTGCTGAAGAGTACTTCTGTGTGCACTGGCGGCCGTCCTCCACCCCGAACATGCCGCTGCAATTGCGGGCGTACAGCTGCAGCCTGTTCCACGTGCGGCCGAAATCCCGCGAACGCTCGAGCTCCATGGCAGCAGGGCGGGCCGAGCGGAATATGATAATTAGGTGGGTGAAGTAGAACTCCTCTTCCAGGTCCAGCTGCAGAGCCTCCCTGACAATGCCTGGAGCTGACTGCCACCACGTTGGCGACCTGGTGAAGGGCGAGTCTGTCATAGATGTGGGCGGATGAGCTTTCTCCTCCACTGTGGCGTCGCACACCTCGCACCTCGCCGTGCAACTGCTGTCGTCATAGCTACAGGCATACTCGGGTGAAGAGGAGCCACACTGAGTTTCGGTGCGCAGGTTCCGGCCCACCGCCAGGTTACCCATACGAGGGTTACACACTCGATTTTCACAGCCTAAGGCACACAAACATACGGTATCACATCAGTGTCCGCACGTAGCAGTGGTGCATGTGTGGTAACACAACTAAGGCACAACAGCGACGAACATATCTTACGAATGTATACTCTTGCACATATCAGGATCAAATTCCCTTTCTTTGTGTCTATTTTTTTTCTGTCCTTGTTTTGATCGCACTTGCACCGCGCTGCAGCGTGCGGGAACACATTTCACGCGCTTGAGAGCGCAAAACACTGACCTGAACGCGCTAAGTGGGGACTACTGCAGACGACTGCAAAAAACAATATCCATCTATCCATTACTCTCATCGTCAAGCTCTCAAACCAAAGCAAAACTGTCTTCTTTTGAAAAGACTTGTCAAATTATCACTGGATGACCAAAATACGTTATCTTGTCAAAAATAATCAAAAGGGTCCGATATTGCGCCAGAGTGCCTCAAACGGCAAGTAGAAGCACGATTTCATTAGCGTGGGTCGGCCAGGTGCAAGAAGGTTGCAAAAGCGAGGTGATTTCCAGTTATAACGAAGAGAAATCATTCAACCAAAAAGGCACAGAAATCTCGCGCGACAACGCCATTTGTCTGCAGTCCTGAGCAAGCAACGCAAATTTTCTACTGCTGTCGTCCCATGTCACTTTCCTGTCAGTGAGGTCGCGTTCTCCTTTAGATGCGTCCCGTGGGGTTGCCCCAGTGTAGCTGTGCGCTGGAGTTGAAACCTTTGCAATATTTGTGAGTGATAGGACTGTAACTTTGGCTCCTCCCGGTCTCTGAATATTTTCTGCTCAGATTTAAAGGAGCGTTCTGCGCAAACTTGAGTTTGTGCAAGTATGTGTGCGCAAGCGCGCATCCTGCCTGTTAAAACATACGGGGGCATGACACCAGTGTAAATTATTGACAGGAACAGAATTAGGCTCCATTAACTGCAGCCCCGTGGTCTTCCAATTTAGTATCTTATCAGATAATATCAAGTGGTTACATTTCAAATGTTCTTCTGGGCAAGCCAGTGTTTGGTGTCGGTGTCAAAGGGTGGCAGAGCAGGTTGATAGAGTAGGCAGGAGGAAGGCAAGAAGCATGGAAAAGAGGCTGAAACAGGGGCCAAAACAAAAGACAGGGCATTCACTGAATATTTTCTGATTGATTGTCTGGAATGCGGCTTGGCAAAAGAGTTCCGCTCATAATCTCTTAGTGTGGATTTACAGACTGCCCCCAGCTTCATAAATGAATTCCTCATGAAAGGTTTTAAAAGTGTCCTGCGTTGTTAGGTCACAGGCCTACCTCCTTCACAAGTGAAGTTTTTAAACATGTATTTTATTTGCTTTT
This sequence comes from Electrophorus electricus, assembly GCF_041902795.1. Taxonomy (NCBI): domain Eukaryota; kingdom Metazoa; phylum Chordata; class Actinopteri; order Gymnotiformes; family Gymnotidae; genus Electrophorus; species Electrophorus electricus. Next base: position 13,671,746 of record NC_137509.1, on the reverse strand, counting down.
CCAGTCTACGTAGGATTTTATCTTAGATCAACGATTTTATTTTCTTTATCATGCCATATAGCCTAAACTAATTTTTTAGCTTCATGAGTGGGTGTCTTAGCCTTGAGTGACCCCTGCACTACTTATTTTAATGTTCCCCTTGCTCTCAGTTCACTTAACTCAACTCATCAGCTAGACTAAATTACAAGCTATTCATGTGCTTTAAAAGGGGCGCGTTAGAGCAGGTAAAAAACGTGCACTGGAACGCCATGCACAGAATTGGGAAATGTATATAGATTATTCACAAATGTACATGGATTATCTATTAGATTACATTTTCAATTCAGTCTGGTCTTGCACTATAAATTATCTCTTTTTTTTTTTGCTTGCTCCCAAATCTCCTACAATTTCTGAATGGCCAAGTGAAAGAAATCAGGTATCAGGTAACTTATTTGAGCAAACAAAGTGCATTTGAAAATATTTCTTACACATATTGTTTTCATCATCTTAGTTGGGTAGATATGTGGGAGCTTTCTGGGGGATCTACAAACACTGAGGCAGCTCTTCCTGGGGTAATCCCTATCAAGACCACTAGCGCTCCTATTTGTAGGGGAGTTCCACTTAATTTCTGTGGGGAAGATGACAATGATATGCTTCTGCCATTGATTTTGTTGTTGTTGCCCAGGTTGGGTGTACTGGTACAGACTATAGCCAAGCTTTGATCAAATCTCCCATATTCTTTACAAAGTTTAGAAAGCTTCAAATGAGAGTACATGGCTTTGATGATAAATTGTGATTCATGGGAGTGTAAGGGCCTGTATTTTTCAAGCATCAGAGATTACTCCTAGAAATCACGCTGATTATTTAACAGTAATGAAAGAGAATCCAACCTCAGGGTAGGGCATATGTTGATTTAAAGAGGCTAGTTTACTGCAGGAAAAACGTATTAAAATGAAATAACAGCACCACTCGTTGGCCTACGTGTGTAGCCATACAAGAAGCTAAAACGCAAGGCTATATGCTAAAATATCTGCCAATGTGCATATCATAATCACACATATATAATTTATACTTATAATTTACATTTATCAGTTGGTGGTTTTGTAGTCTTGTGTGTTAATACTTTTGAATCAGATATCTGTGGTTGAGGTAATCTGGGCATGCCAACAACAGGCTAAGTCCAGCAGCTCCGAGGTACTCTATAACAATAACCATTTGTCTTTGCAGGACATCACGAGTGTTGCGCAAATGAATGAATCTGCGCAACAACTAGTTTAAACCTGAATCACTCAGAAATGTGGCCTGATTAAGTTTGACTACTCACTCCAACACACGGTAAATACGTTACAGCCAGTATTTCGAGTTATGGCGCCCTCTGTGCATCATAAAATGAAAAGTAAAACTACAACGAGAACGGTGACACGCATGATTACTCCAGGACAGCAGAGGCTGCTGTCCTGGACTCTCTCCACGAGTTGAGTTCAAAGGTCACTCGTTGTCCTTCCTTTTCCTGGCGGCAAGGCGTGCGAGTGTGCTTCAGAAATATATGTTTTTTCCAGTAAGCAATTTTGTATCGGTTTTGAAAACTCTTTTTGCTTCTCAGGCATGGTGAGTTTGGATTAAACCCTTTTTTTCTCAATGCGCGGCTTGATTCATTAGGCGGATGTGAAGAAGTTTTCATTCATTAGTATGTCGACAGGTCGGTTAGCTCTTTAGCTTTATGGCTAATTAGCTAACAAACGTAAGATTGTCGTTGCTGACCGTCAACTGATTTCGTACTAATCACACGAGACATTAAATTATATGATTTAACTCCTGCGTTTTCTGTATTTAACAAGTATATCGACTCTTGCTCATTTTTGTTGGCTTAGTTCCAGTTAGATTTCTGAAATCTATAACCGCTAAATGTAACAGTTGTTAGGTGAGTAACTAGTTGGCACTCACGTTGGTGGTAACGTAAAGGTTAGCTACCCTTCTGCTAAAACACCCAATGTCTTTTTTCAGAGTTTGCCACTGAATCCAAAGCCGTTCTTGAACGGTCTGACAGGAAAACCTGTGATGGTGAAGCTGAAATGGGGTATGGAATACAAGGGTTACTTGGTTTCGGTGGATGGCTACATGAACATGCAGGTATTGTAATGATAACGCTAGCTAGCTATTTCTTTCTCTGAACTTATACTATTTAATCATTTATTCCTCAGCCATGTCTGAGAAATAAATGATTAAATAGGAGATAAATAGGAGATGAGTAGCTATTGCCATTAGTGCTGCATCTAAAAATTGTTATAATGACAAATTACTTAAGTTTTTATATGCAGCAAACGCAGTACCCCCTGAGTAGTCTAGTATTTTAGTACCACAAAATTATTGGCATGTTGTCATAATCAACATATCAAATATTAGCAGAAACTTGTATGGGCCTACTGTTATGATTTGGTTATTATTATTATTGTTGTTGTTGTTGTTGTTGTTATACTGTTTACTGCCATTTACTGATATGCTACCATCTGTGTGAATATTCCAAAAAGTGGTGCAAACCACAAATATTGCTCTCTTCACCTGTTTTAGTAAATGTACAGATAAACTGATGCCCCAGCATGTGCAGTAATCGCTAAATAAATTTACATACACTATAAAATGAACAAAAAGGCTTTAAAAATACACAGCAGCTTTTTTTTTTTCCTAACAAAGTGCATGCCACCTTTTACTTAGATTATGAAACCAAAGAGGCATCAGATCCATGAATCCTAACTTGCTCTTTCCCTCTCTTGCGCGCCATGCCCAGCTGGCCAACACAGAGGAATATGTTGACGGAGCTTTGGCGGGTCACCTTGGGGAAGTGCTGATCAGGTAAGAGTACATTCAAATGTTGCACCACACAGATGCCTGCCCAGCATGTAGACTTACATTTTGGGCTGTATTCTGCCATGTCACCTTGATCACATACCCACCAAACTGGAAGCCTCTGGCACAATGCATTACAGCATTGTGTCATAAACTGGGTTTGATGTGCACTTACCAGCTACCTGAAGATGGGCTACAAACTACAAGCCCATCTGCAAATTCCAAACTTGGTGAGCTACCCTCTTGATCGCTGGTACATTTTTGAACTCTGGAACATTGCTGACTGTATATTGTGTGATAGACTATTCTCACCATGGTTATATGGTTAGGATGTTGAGCTTATCAGACCCTGAATGTTCCAGGGATCTTTACATTTCCATGTCTAGAAAGGCTAGAGGATGGCTAACAATAACTGCTATTAACCTGTACAGCTACAAGGTGTTACTAAAGTGTGTGGAGAGTGTATTTACATTGTACTTAATGCTGTAGTTGTTGGTATGCGTGTCTTGCTGGATAGTTTGTAATTAAGGCAAAGTATATTCATCCCTTGGTTTTTGCCATTCTATGCTTACACAACAAATCATTTATTTTTGACTTTTCCAAAAGCTATATTCATTAAAATTACTGTTTACTTGTCTGTTTTCCAGGTGTAACAATGTTTTGTATATACGAGGAGTAGAAGAAGAGGAAGAGGATGGAGAGATGAGAGAATAATGAAAAATGGTGTAGTTATGGAGTGAATATTAAACATGTGTGATTTAGTTTTTCAGTTGTATGGGGTTGTGTTTCCTTTTTTGAGGAATTCATGTGTTGGATTATTTTTTACATTGTAAAAGCATAATTGGATGACAATGGTGCAAATAAAATTATGCATTTTGTATTTTGCTTGTTTTTTTAATTAATTTGAGACTGATAACTGCCACTACACTCTTTTGAATCCAGATTTTGGTTATAGGTCACAGGTTATAGGAATACAATGTGATGTGTAATCCTTCAGATTTCTCTTAAATTCTCCTTGCACCCCACAACAGCTCCACACAACACACACACACAAATACACATACTCCACAGAACATCTTTACACAGGTAACAGCACACAGTGTTCCTACTGTCTCTCCACTGTGTGTGTGTGTGTGTAATATTATATATATATATATATATATATATATATATATATATATATATATATATATATATATATACACTGTACTATAAACTCTATTTGAAGGAACAGTAGGGTATTCACTATGACGTGATGTGGCGGATAAAACACTAGCTAATCTTTGCATGCTCTAATGTACAGTTATAAAATGTTTTCTAGAAGCTGACACTCAATGGTAGACGAATTTATACAAATTTGTTCCATGTTTATTTCAAGTAGAAATTCTAGTTTGTCCCCGGGAAATCATCACGATTAAAGATCCTCACGATCGGTCTGTCTTTATAGTTGTCCCTTTGACACGGCTGACATGAGAAATCCTGTGGCAGTGGGAGATTGTGGGTGATTGTTGTTGTTGTTGTTGTTGTTGTTGTTGTTGTTGCTCACTTTCTGACCAGTTCAGCGATGACAACTGGGTGGAAAGGGGCAGTGGTACGCAATCTACCTAATGTACAATCGGTTTGTTACTACTTTTACATTTCGGATTCAAACATGTAAACCTTTTTGTTTACCTTAGCGTTCTCACACTAGGTCCACACTGGTGATTGGTTTACATTTTTGAAATGGGATGCACTCCCACCCCCTGACACTCTCCACTTATAAATGACCTGTATGCCCCTCCCCTTAGGAAACCTTTGCCCCGAAGCTCGCTTCATTTTGGGCTTTGCTAATATTTACCTGCATTTTCAACTGTGAGTTCAGCGTTCTAAAAGTGAGTGTGCTCCAAAGGGCAAACTGGCAGAAAATGTCCAGCAACTTTAAGCTTTTGGTGAAGAATGCAAAACAAGTGGTTTTAGTGTGTAAAAATGGTGAGAGGTATCTGACCAAAGATGGGATGCAGAATTTGGCAGTGATTGAGAATGGAAGTGTGATAATTGGACAGTAAGTAATGTTTTTATATGATTATTAGGTGTGTGTGTGCATTCATTTCTGGTTGTTCAAACACTACTGAATAAGTAACAAAATGAATATGATGGTGAAGTTATGAAAATACCTTTGTTATACAAATGCATTGATTTATAATTGTTAAACTATTTATGCAGTGATGGACTAATAAAAGCTGTGGGGAATGCAGAGTCCATTGAAGCACAGTTCAGGGCAGCTGTGTTTGATAAAGTTCTGGATGCTACGGGCATGTGTGTTCTTCCTGGTTAAGTATACATCCTGCAGCCACTAACTTTCTCAGAGCAAATCTTCAAACTATCCTACCCAAAAGCCCCTTTGTTAACTTTACAGCATGCTCTCTTCTAGGCCTGGTTGATGCACACACTCATCCGGTTTGGGCTGGGGACAGAGTACATGAGTTTGCAATGAAGGTAGAGCAAAACGATCTTTAATCACTTACGTTTCTCCCTGCCAAATTATTCGGTTTTCCCAAATTAACTGTTTTTTCTATTATTTGATTAAATGTTTCTCTGTCACAAATAACATTTGTTTTTGAAGATATTAAATACTTCAGTAAGCTTGAGATTCGTGGTGAATTTGTCATGTATGTGATTCAGGATGTAAATAATAACTCTTTGTGTGTGTGTATGTGTGTGTAGCTAGCCGGAGCCACGTACATGCAGGTGCATGAGGCCGGCGGCGGCATTCACTTCACAGTAAGCCACACGTGTGCCGCGTCCCCGGAGTCTCTACTGGAGGGGCTGAGGGGCCGTCTGGAGCGCATGCTGAGGGCTGGAACTACGCTAGCAGAGTGTAAGAGCGGCTACGGCCTGGAGCTCCACACAGAGCTAAAAATGCTGAGTGTTATAGAGGCTGCTCGGAGAAACATGCCCATTGGGATATCCTCCACATACTGTGGGGCGCATGCTGTGCCCAGGTAAAACAAAATACCCCACACACTTGTCCTTTCTATTTCTCGCATATGTACAGTCTCTTGCTTAAGTAAAATTTTCAAATGTATAATCATTGCTAGTGTGTCTTCATAATGTAGCTCCAGCCTCACCGAAACACGTTTTTGCCATGTTACACTTGCTAACACACCTCAGCCAGTAATCAGCATCCTACAGCTGTAGGATACTTGGCTCGGGTGGATTAGGAGCTGTTATAAAATGCTCTGGCTGTAGGGTGCTCCCAGATGGGTTTTAGAACTGATGTTAAAGGGCACACTCACCTGTGCACTCACTCTCAGTGTGCTTTCTCTTACACACAAGTGTGTTCTTCACTTGTGTTCATGTCCAGAGGTAAGACTATGGAGGAAGCAACTGAAGATGTTCTGTCAGTCCAGTTGCCTGCAATACAAAAGCAAATCGCTGCAGGAAACCTTAACGTGGACAACATTGACGTGTTCTGTGAGAGAGGCGTTTTTGACCTGAGTGCCACCCGCCGAATTCTACAGGCTGGTAAAGACATGGGCCTCAACATCAACTTCCATGGAGATGAACTTCATCCAATGAACTCTGCACAGGTGTGTATGCATGCATACAGTTATGTGCAAAATAATAGCAGTCATACATCACTAATGTATTTAATTACTGATTTTGGCAGAAAAGATAATACAACATGGGAAAACATTTATGACTAGGTGTAGCCGAGTCGTGGGCAACCAACAGAATCAACAGTCATGACATGCACGCTGCTAATTAGGTGTCCTGGACTCATTTAATGAAAGAAGTGTGTTCAGATTAATAGCAGTGTGGAGTTCAATTAGTGAGGTCATTAATTCTATGAAGAAACAGGTGTCAATTATGGCCCTTATTTAAAGAAGGAGGGCAGCAAATGTTGTACCTGCTGGTTTTAGCCCTTGCATTGTACCGAAGGAGAAAGAACTTTGATCAAGAAGTTGATTAGAGAGGGGAAAACATATAAAGAAGTGCAGAAAATAATTGGCTGTTAAGCTGAAATGATCTCAAATACTTTAAAATGGCAAACAAAACCCAAAACACGTAGTAGGAAAAGAAACACTAACCTCCACGTAGATCATAGAATAACAAGAATGGCAAAGAAACATCCAATGATCAGCTCCAGGGAAATCAAAGATCATCTTCAGTTACCTGTGAGTACTGCAACAATCAGAAGACACCTACATGAAGCCAAACTATTTGCAAGAAACCCTCGTAAAGTACCATTGCTGAAAAAAAGACATGTTGAAAAGGTTACAGTTTGCCAAAGAACACATTGACTGGCCTAAAGAGAAGTGGTGCAACATTCTATGGACAGGGCAACATCCTGGTTCCAGACCAACAAGATTGATGTTATGAAGTGGCCAGCCCAAACCCCAGACCTCAATCTGATTGAGAATTTGTGGAGTGACCTCAGAAATGCTGTTTTTGATGCAAAACCCAAGAATGCAGAAGAACTGTGGAATGTAGTTCAGTTAACTTTGGCTGGAATATCTGTTCGCAGGTGTCAGATGTTAGTTGCCACACAGATGCAAAGCAGTTATCAGAAATAAAGGTTATATAATTAAATATTAGTTCAGTGATCAACAAAAAAGCTAAATCTGTAAACATCTTTCAGTTTATGCTGTAAATATTTGAGTTTGTAAATGAAAATGACACTGCCCATTATTCTTTTTTTCTTCATTTTAAGTTTAAAAATTGATATTTTGTTCATGTTTTCATTTGGAATTGAACGTGCAGTGCTCCCAGTGCCTTTGTCTATATGGAAATAAATGCTATTATGAGGATTGAGCTTTTTCTCAGTTGTTTTAAACACACTGCTATTATTTCGCACATAACTGTACATGCAGTGGATTCAGAAAGTATTCAGACCCCTTTACTTGCACACTTTGTGTGGATTTGATTTTCAATGGATAAAATTGTCCTTTTTACTCATCAGTCTACAGGTATTCCCCCCTATTCTTATACTCATTCACCATACATGACGAAGTCAAAGTGTTGTCAAAATTAATTAAAAATCAAAAACAGAAATTATTCATGCCCTTTATTCAATACATAGCAGCAATTACAGCTGCAAGTCCTCTTGGATACATTAAGCTTTGCACAATTAGCTTTGTTCAGTATATCTTATTCTTGACACATCCTCTCAAGCATTGTCAGACTTGATGGCAAGCATGTGCGCACACCCACAGCGTGAAGCTACCACAACAATTTACTGAAGATATGGTATTAGTCAGGCGATGTGCTGATTTATGGAGTGCTGAAGAGATGGTTGTCTGTCCAGTAGGTTGTCCCATCTCTGCACTGGACCTTCGGAGCTCTTTTACAGTATCACTGGGCTCTTTTTTCCCACCCTGACCAATACCCTTCTTGTCTAGATGCCCAATTTCGCCAGACAATGCTGACAATGCCATGTAAATTGTGGGTCTGTACAAAACCTGGTGTGTCCTTTGCAAACTGTCAAACCAATCATAAATGCAACAAATGGACTCATGGATAATTAAAGTGAACAGGATGCACCGGACCACAGTGTGGAGTGCCACAGAAAAGGGTCTGAATATTATTATATAAGGCAATAAGAGATTTCAGTTTTTGATTTTTAATTGTCTAAAACTCTAATGTTTTCACGTTATTAATATGGGTGGTTAAGTGTAGATTGATGGGCAAAATAGCAATTATATCAATTCAAAATCAAATCTACAACCCAAAGTGTTCAATAAGTGGTCTGACTACTTTCTAAATTCACTCTATATTCACATACTCAGATCTCAAAGTATATGCAAGCCTACACAAACATAACTAATGCACAGAATGTGTTAATTTCTTTCTGTTAATCTTGATGTCAGCTTGGGGCACAGCTTGGTGCTTTAGCAATAAGTCACCTGGAGGAAGTGACAGACGAGGGCATTGCTGCCATGGCAACAACCAAGACATCAGCTGTCCTTCTGCCTACCACTGCCTATATTCTCAGGTAGATGTTCAAAGTAAAAATGCTATAAATATTTTAACAAAGCATTAAGTTATGTACCATGCATGACCCACAGCAGTATAGTGGTAATGAAAAATTCTTTGTATTGTCAACAAAGGCTTCCCTGTCCTCGTGCCAGAGATATGCTGGATGCTGGAGTTATAGTATCTCTGGGCAGTGACTTCAACCCTAATGCTTACTGCTGTTCAATGGTAACTAGCATATGTGTACAGAAACATTCACGGTATGCAGTGAAATAATGCATTTCTTAGGGTTGTTAACACTTTTTTTTTTTTTGCTAGCCCTTGGTAATGCACCTGGCCTGTGTAACACTACAAATGTCGATGCCTGAAGCTCTGGCTGCCGCCACTATAAACGCAGCCTATGCTCTTAAACGCTCACACTCACACGGATCACTGGAACCCACGAAACAAGGAGATCTACTTATCATCAACGCCCCACGGTACACACAAACACAAAAAGTTAGATTCAAATGTTAGGTACATGGTCTTGTATTAGGCCATTTAAAGTGTTGTTATGATTATAAACTGATGGAATGGCAATTTGTATTTGGAGAGAAACTAGGAGCAGGGTTTAGAGAACAAATCTGACTCATTGTTTTGTGCTTCTGACAGATGGGAGCATCTTATCTACCAATTTGGAAGCCATCAGGAGCTTATCAGATTTGTCATCATCAAAGGAAACATTGTTTATGAAAATGATAAAGTCCTGGACCTCTGAGTGTACAAACACATTTATTTCAAAGGGTTTGTGTCATAAGATACTAAACAGTCAGAATGAAGAAATCCAAAATTACACAAGTTACTATGAAGTCATACTTACCTTACAAAATAAGATATAAATAATATGAAATTAGTTATTAACAATAAAAAAAAAAAGGTATTTACATTTGTCCAAGCTGAAATTGCTTCCATTAGGTGTTTTAAAATAATTGATCAGGGTACTGGTCATTTCTCTGTGTGTGTGTGTGAGTGAGAGAGAGAAAAAAAGTGTGCAAGAACAAGATTATTAACACTTAATTATTATATTAATAATGTATTTCATTTTGAAAACATTAAGACTGTAAAACATATCTGAATTTCAATAATAAAATTTGACCATTTCTACTATTTATATCCAGTTATGACCAAGAATATTATACATGAAAACGGAATGTTGGCCTTCTCCCCAGAAGACTTAGGCTGGAAAAGGGACGTCTACTTTGTTCTAAAGGACAGTCAGCTTCGCAGAGGAAAGGCACGGTTTAGGACGAGTTCCACTTTGTCTTCACCCAGTGCACACGCCTCAAGCACACATACTAGTCTCTTATTTGTCAGTTGTGTTGCTGTGGCAATCAAGTCAGCTGTGGGTGAAAAAATAGAGGTGATAACTGAAGTACCACGCTCATCGTAATGAATGACCAACTTGACCACCATCATCGTAATGAATCATGTTACCTGGGCTTGGGGGTGGGGCATGTGGAGAGAAGCCACCATGTGACAGTACAGAAGCCCAGGTGTTGTCATGTGTAAGGGGGAGGGGCATCCAGTGGAGGTTGCCAGGAGTGGCAGGGATGAAGAGGACATCCAGCATAAGTCCATCTGACAGTACTACACACACATTTACATTTATGGCATTTAGCTGACACTTTTATCCAACGTGACTTACGATTATGACTGAGTACAACTTGAGAAATTGAGGGTTAAGCGCCTTACTCAGGGGCCCAACAGTGGGGCTTGGCAGTGGTAGAGCTTGAACCAGCAACCGTCCAATTACAAGTCAAGTACCTTAACCACTGAGCTCCCACTGCCAGACCCACACACATTAGGTCCAGACAGTTACCTGGCAATATATTTGTGCTAATGTGTATGTGGGATAGAATGACAATGTTCTGAAATTCCGTACACACCTCTCATTGTTAATGTGAAGTAGCCAGTGTAGCAGGGGGCGGGGGTGAAAGACTCCAGCTCTCTGTGTGGGAGGAGTTTCTGGAAACTGTTGGTCTGCATTCCCACGGCAGTAGCCTGGACATGCCGTCGTTCATAACAAAAGCTCCTTGGCAACGTCTCCATAGCAATATGAGTTAAACCAAGGCGGGACGACATGGGGCTAGTGGGTGGAGTGGAGAACTCTTCTTCTTCTTCCTCATCTTCATCCTCCTCCTCCTCCTCCTCCTCTCCAATCAAAAATTCCATAGCTCCGTCAAACAAAGAGAACTCTAGAGAAAGGAATGAGACAGCACAGATAACCTCCTAGAAAATATCTCCAATAACTGCACTTGATCTTACACTACAAATTTTGCTTTCATATCAATTACATTCATGACACTTTCTTAAATGCTGCACATCAAGCTCCAGATCAAGGTCACTGATACTTAGTGTGCCTGAAGTCACATTCTCACCATTCTCGGGGTCCTCCCCTGTTGATGCCTGCTGAGGAGGCGGAGCTAGCCTGACAAAATGGAACACAAGCTGATGCATGCTGGGTCGGCAGTACAGCGGTAAGCATGGACCACAAGTGTCTCTCTGTCTATATATGTGCACACACTACCTCTTCCTGCAGCTGCTGTTGGGCGTGCCAGTGGGGAAGAGCAGCTTCCTCTTGGCTGGAGTTCTGAAAGGTTCTGGCCTGCAGTGCCAACCAAACAGCAATCACCCACATGCACACTTGCAATGAATACTGAATGCCAGACATGGCAGCATCCTGCACACGCACCCCTCTCTCTGTCTTGCCACTCTGGGGCTGAGTTGAGCAGACGGTGGGTCTGAATACCGCACCCTCTCAGGGCCCTGGAGGAATCAGAAAGAGCCCGTTACAAAACTGATAGCAATACTTAGGTGCCATTAGGAATGGGTGTGTGTGTTTGTGTGTGTATATACACCTCTCTGCTGTGGTAGCAGGCTGCAGTGATCGTGCACTGAACGGCGAAGCGTCGCCTCTCTCTGTAATGCATCCTACCACACTGCAGCTTCATTTCACCACCACTGATCAGACCAGCTTCCCCTGAACACACACACCTTTCATGTTTCTCTCTCAGATAAATCGAAACATAAAAATGACCGAGGAACATAACAGCAAACAGATCAAACTTATGGGCAGGTTTCTTTGTTTCTCTAAGTCTGTTACTCCATCTCAACAAGTATCATTGTTGTATCTACCCCCATAAAATGATCCAACATGGAGTGCTGAATGTTTGTCAAGAACTGAAAACCAGTCTACTATTTCTTACCCAATTCAAATCTCAACCCTCCTAAGCCAGGTAATCAATGACTGTACAATTTAGCTGGCTCTGGCATAATGGGATCTGCAACAGTATAAACTGTAAATTAGAGAGTGTATGCCTTGCACGTACTATTAGACTCAAAAGCCTGTCAGCCATAGCGAAGTGTGGCCATGTTGCTGCAGGGATTATTGTGTTCTCTTTCTTTACCTTGCCTGCTGTCCATGAAGCTCTGCATGGAAACAGGAAGGGGTGGGTAGCTGAAGTGTCCACCAATCACAGCCCTGTCTAGCACGCTGGCCTCGTCCACCTGCTTCAGCCACTGCAAGAACTGTCGAACTGGGCGGAGCCCTCTGTATGGCATCACAGTGCGAGACCCAGTACCTGCATACCATCAGCCAGTCACAGCTTAGCTATGCATCATTTACCAAGCGTGTAGAGCCAGGTAGGTAAGTGTGTGTGTTTGTGTTACCTGTGCAATACACCTGAGTAAGTGGTGTGTTGGTCAGATACTCAAAAGCTGTAGCACTGCCTACTGTATTTCTTATAAGCTTGAGCCTCGTACAAACAACCAGTGACACTGAGAAAGATAAGAATAGAACGATTATTATTACATTGCAATTCTGTGTAGCCATGGTACAAGAATAAATATAGTACACCACAGAATAAGAGAAATTACTTGGTTGGATTTGACTCTGTATATCCGGCTGTGATGTAGAAAAAAGCTTGATTACAATTGGCTGGTCTGAAGTCCCATCCTGCAACTGGAGCCATCTGTACTCTTCGATTTCTGACCTCCGCCCATCTTGAAGAAAGTGAAGGGCTTAAGAGCTGCTCATAAAATGTGCTACCACAAGACAAGATCAGAGTCACAAGATACAAGATAGTCTTGCATATTCACACTCGGCTGCGGCATGAGTGTGTTTGCTGCATATGTGTCTTACCTTTACTCCTGATACGCTCTTGTCTACCCACAAAGATAACCACACCAATGACATCACAGATGTTACTAAGAGGACAGTTTAGTAGCTCCTGCCTGGAGGGTAATTGAATGCAAAACAGTTAACAAAATGGTGAGGGGAAAAAAAGTCACATAAAAAGGACTTTAGCTTTCTCATTACTAAAACATAAGTATGCAGGGAGCTCTTAAGGTCAGTCACATTATATGTGTCACTTATAAAAGTGGTAAGAAAAAGCAACATGGGGAAACTAGGAGAGTTACAAAGACAATTCTGGAATGCTGGAACATAGGGCGCAAAAACCTCCAACAATATTTAACGGTGTAAAATGGAACAGTCTTAAGATCATAACATGCCAGTCAAGGAGACTTTTGCTCAAGATGAGGGATCAAAGATACATAACATAGTGTAAGAGCCAGAGAACCTGCACCCAAGAGCCATGCAAAGAGAAGCTCCACTCTTTATGAGGTAGGTGCATACCTGGAGAGGAAGTTGTGTGGCAGGTCTGGTAAACTCCAATCCGGAGACACTTGTTGCGGCGGAACGATGCCGACTTTAGCGGTGGGATTTCTGGAGTTTAGACTGATCTCTGAGTGACAGGCAGAGGGAGAGGAAGAGACAAAGCAGTTCCAATGACGTACTGAAAAACACAAGCTACTGAACAAGACTCAGAGAAGCTTTTTCCACTTGTGACAAGTATGTTGGGAGTGAGGATGCATGGGAAATGTTTTTAATAGAGTTGCAATGGAAGTGGAGCTGCTTGTGATGTTTCTTTGTACCGATATTCAGCTCCGAGTCCTGTCCACTGCGGCTACTGTAGCTCTCTTTCACCCGGTACCGGCTCAGCCTCAAAACCTGACCAGGCTGCAGGCAACGGTACCAGTCCAAACAAACAGTGTTCCACAGCACCACACACACACTCATGGAGCCATCCCCAACCTGTAGCTCTGCCTGTGACAGAGATGGGGGGGTGGGCAAGGAACAGTGAATTCTATATGTCGACTGCAGGTAGCTTTCACGCCATCGTCATAGACAGGATCCCTGACCTTATATGGACATTCACAACTCTGTTCTGCTTTTCCATAATACATCAGTCTGGACTTGTGAAAAATCCGCACGCACAGAGCACCTCTCGGGCGCCGTGAGCCGCTCAGAAAACGCCGACGAAGCTCTGCTAGTGACACTACTGGTTGTCCGTCTGTTAAAAGAACATCATTTGTCAGCATGAACAGAAATACACTGTTAAACAATAGCAGCACAGGGTAAAAAACTAATTGCAACACAAGAGAGCTGGTCACTGTTTAAATGTTTTAGTGTGTTTTGATATTAATGCGCAGTTTCCCAGCAGGTTTCGCTGAGGCATAGCGAACCTACCTACCTTCCACTACCTCTTCTTCAGACTCATCTTCGCCAGCTTCAGAGGTTGGTGGTGTCTCTCGCCACAATTCCCCCGTAAAATCGTGATTATTCCACAGCGGGAGATATGTACGTCTCCGCGCTCGCAGCGGGAGGAGGCTCGGCTCGGACCCCATCCAAGGCAGGGACACAACATTCACCGAAGAGAGTGCGCAGAGAGCTGCATCGCAGCTCGACAGATTATCCACGTCAAGGCTACAGATATTCAATGTTCGACAGTCTCCTTCGCCGGAGTCCCCAGCCGAGAAGATCACATTTCGCACAACGCCGCCACAACGAAGTCTATTCCTGTAAATAAGTCTGTTCAAGCTGGGGTCCAAAGAAACGCGTATTTTGCAGTCGCCGTCGGTGATGGTAGCGTCAAACAGACTGTCTGACATGGAAATACTGTCTGGAAAATGTAAAACAAAATCTGGGTCTCTTCCGTAACGCTCAAGAGACAGCACGTACAGCGGTTCTCCTTGTGATTTGACTCTGATCGATCCAGAAGAAGCCGCTGTAAGTTTAGCTAGACGTCTTCCAAGCGCACAACCTCCAGAGGCGCTTGACATCGCGGCCATTTTCAGCCGAGCCAATAATAATAACAGTGCATTATGGGAGTTTGAGTCTCGAACTGCATTTCAGGGTACTTGTTAAAGGAGAAAATATGTAATTTTGGCTCTGTAATCTTTAACAGTAATCTTACACAGTAACAGTATCTTTTAACAGTATTTCTTTATTTTCGTGCGTGTTCTCCCATTGCATTGATGTATTGTTTCTATTTCAATGTACTATATGTTCCAAAGAGCATATTGTGAAATATTAAACTTCTCATCTCTTATTAAATAGAGGTTAAAATGTGTTAAGCAGTTGCATATGAATAAAATTTAAAATATGAGCACAATAATTGCCAAAACAAAAGCAATTGTATTTGTGCAGCATAAGCCATTTTTTTCGGCACACTTGTTCACTCCGGCCCACTTAATTTAAACAGATCTCACTATAATATATAGCTTCTCAAAAAGTTAAAATAAAATGCTTATAATACATTTATTATAACATTTACATGCTTTGTAAAGGCTAGGTGTAATTTAGACGGGTATATCTGAGTATGTTAATTCTATCCTAAGTTTGATACTGGGATGTATTTGTGCTTTATTAGGTCCACCTACCTTGTACCTGCAATCATAGACCTTTTTATCAGAAACACCTACCACAAATGATACCAGGAACGTCTTAACTGGAAAATGCTACACTGACATAAATAATCATTATCATATTTGGAGAGAATTTTATATGAATACTTCAAAACATGTCAGAACATCCCTGCTCCTGTGATACTCCCAGCCCGGCACATTTTACTTTCCACAAATCAGTTGGAATAGGTGAGATAGAACAGGGAAAAGGACTCAAATGTGCAGGGCATGGTGTGTTCCAGGACCAGAACTGGAAATCAGTGGCTTAGGAAAAGACTTCCTTCATTCTTCCCTAGACTGTGCATTGCAAGTTATGGATGGAATAGCACTTCATGATTAGATTTTCTTGTCCATAGTCATTTCAGATAAATTGTTGAATGTTTAATGTTTACATAAAGTCAAAAGATTTTGTACTGTAAAGTATGCATTGATTAGGAAAAAATGTGCAAAAATGAAGTGCACAATGTAAAAAACTTTGTGTAGTGGCTAGCAATTTAACTGTTTTTACTCAACTAAAATAAATATTTTGATTGAAACAAAGGATGATGATCATTCAGAAGAATAAAGACACATCCGTCTAAATCACACAAACACTTTAAGTCAACCTCTGTCTTATTCAATGTTATAATGTGGGCTACATCTTCACATACAACTCCCAGTGTTCTTCTGACCCAGCTTTGCAGTCATGTCGCTTGACAGGATGTGACCACTATTTTATATTTAAGTATTTTTACACTCTCAATAAATTTCAAGTGGACCCAATGTATTCAAGTTACCCTCATTTCCCGTAATAATATTCATAGATTGACCTCACAAACACAATGTCTACTCAAAATCACGTTTTTTAAAAAATAAGCAGAAAGGACTCTTTGGCCTCTCGGTCATCTCCCTGCAAGACCTCACTGAGGGCTTTCTGGTGACCCTCCTCAGTCATAGGCAAAAATCTCAGACATGCCCACAGAACAGCGTCCAATTTCTGTCTACCCATAGCATAGCAATAGCTGCATCCCTTGCAATTCCTGGCTCCTGCATGAGAGGCAGAGTGCAGATTAGAGTTACATTAGAGTTATTAGAGTCAGAGTTTGATCATCTCGGTCATAAACCAAATTAAAATGAGGAATAAATACTCAATCAGAAGTAGTGCCTTAGGAGTCAAAGGTCGATCTCCCTAGATCATACTTTATCACCAGAGTAAATGTTTTTCCTATTTGCCAACAAGGTCACAGTGAGAGTGGCATGCATACCACAGGAGGTATTGAAGGAACGAGGAAAGTCATAGAACCTGCTGAAGGGGTAGCTGATAAAGAATAAGTTATAGTACAAGCAAGCACACACACACACACACACATATCTAAATTGGCATTTGGTTATACACTGCCTGGCCAAAAAAAGGTCACCACCTGGATTTAACTAAGCAAATAGGTAAGAGCCTCCCATTGGATAATTACTGTTTGGGTGATTATCTTTCAACTGGCAACAATTTATTTAACCGTAACTGATGCAGTGAGTCGCTTCTCATTTGTTAAACAACCATGCTGAAAGACACATCCTGTGGTCATGGAAAAGATGTTAATCTGCTTCAGAAGGGTCAAATTATTGGCATACATCAAGCAGAGAAAACATCTAAGGAGATTGCTGAAACTACTAAAATCGAGTTAAGAACTGTCCAACGCATTATTAAAAAGTGGAAGGACAGTGGGGAGACATCATCTTTGAGGAAGGAATGTGGTCCAAAAAAAATCTTGAATGATCGTGATCAGTGATCACTTAAATGTGTGGTGAAATCAAATCGTAGAAAAACAGTAGAACTCAGGGATATGTTTAATAGTGAAAGTAAGAGCATTTCCACATGCACAATGCAAAGGGAATTCAAGGGATTGGGACTAAACAGCTGTGTAGTCTTAAGAAAACCACTTGTTAGTGAGGTTAACCGGCAAAATCGGCTTTAATTTGCTAGGGAGCATAAAGATTGGACTCTGGAGCAATAGAAGAAGGTTATGTGGTCTGATGATTCCAGATTTACCTTTTTCCAGAGTGATGGGCGCATCAGGGTATGAAGAGAGGCGGCTGAAGTGATGCACCCATCATGCCTAGTGCCTACCGTACAAGCCTGTGGTGGCAGTGCTATGATCTGGGGTTGCTGCAGTTGGTCAGGTTGGTCAGCAACGTTATGTGCCCAAAGAATGAAGTCAGCTGACTACCTGAATATACAGAACGACCAGGTTATTCCATCAATGGATTTTTTCTTCCCTGATGGCACAGGCATATTCCAAGATGACAATGCCAGGATTCATTGGGCTCAAATTGTGAAAGAGTGGTTCAGGGAGCATGAGACATCATTTTCACACATGGATTGGCCACTACAGCGTCCAGTTCTGAACAAATATTGAGAATATTTGCGATGTGTTGGAGAAGACTTTGTGCAGTGGTCCAAATCTCCCATCATCAATACAAGATTTTGGGGAAAAATTAGTGCAGCTCTGAATATAAATAAATGTGACATTGCAGAAGCTTGTGGAAACGATGCCACGGCGAATGCGTGCCGTAAACAATGCTAAAGGCGATCCAACGAAATATTAAGACCTTTTTTTTTTTTTGGCCAGACAATGTATATTCCACTGAACGTGTTGTAATTAATTCATAACCTGCTTGAGTCGACATTTATGATGACTTTTAATAAGAAATTACCCGAGGCATCCCCAAACAGCTGACAACAACAAAACCTAAAAAATAATTTTAACTACGTTCGTACAATTTTCAAACGTGCAAAATTAGCTAGCGTTAGCTAGCCAACCTACATTACAGGTAAACATTACTGCTAGCCTAATATTAATATACGGTTAACTAAAAAACGGAATACTGATTGTAAATTACACACTAACATAAAAACGATTTTAGATGTTTAGTCGTTAGTCATGCTAAATAGTATGTGAAACTACAATTTCACTCCCTACTTACAACCAATATCTTAACTCATACGACGCCTGCAAAACAAACAGAGCATATGGAAAGCCGAAGTAGTCAAAATTCGCCTCAAATCAAATGCGTTTTATTTCTAAACCGGCGGGGAAAAAAGCAGAGTTTTGGATGTTTTTACGCCACAGAATACACCGTAAAAACAATTAAAAAATGCTGTATTTTATGGCGTTTATATGTCACTTTAAAACGGTGTAAAAAAAAAAAACCCGCCACTTTAAGGTACCATAAAATGGTGTTTTTCTGCCGACTTGACGTACCTGCAACGCATTAAAAGTGGTGCTTTATAACCTATAAGATAACCTAATGAGCTACACCTAAGAGTTTTTACCAGTATGATTTGCACTTTCTTTGCCTAATCCCTCACAAACAAGGTCAGACCAGGTCAGTTCACTACAGCTCTTATCAGTTGATAAACCAGTGCTCAAGTTTGTTTGTTTTTGGGATTCATATATGTGTTAATTCCTTTGATAATTAATTTACTCAAACAGTTCTTAGCTAGCTACGTTAGTTACCTTAGTTTAATAGACCAACCAGTTGTGACCATGGTTAGCTGCCTATTACAGCTGGAAAGTGTCAAGAAGAAACTTCCTCTTGTGTTGTCAATGGACACTTCTGCACTTGAAAATCCTGGACCTCATTAATGAGGTAAGGGCTATTTTAAATGAGTTAAACGCAGAATCTGTTAAACCAATAATTAGAGACAACTAACATAATTGGCTGCAAATCAAAGCTAACCCAAAGCTAGCCATACTTGACCAGTCATGAATCATTTCTGTTTAGACTGAAAGCAAGTTTGTCATCTTGTAGGAACAAATGCACATTTGTATCAAACCTGATGGCTAACTAGCTATCAGAGGTGTGGGTTGGTAGTGTAGTTATAGCAACTGCTCACTTTTCTTATGGTTAAAACTGAATGAAAGGGCAAGGGGTTATTGCAACAAACTCAGGAGGGATGCCAAACAATGAATATGAATAACAGCGCTATTGGTCTTGGTGTATCCCTGTTTTGTGTACTTGTATTCTTGCTCAAAGTCTGGGCAGTCAAGAAACCCTGTCTCTTAAAGACCTGTCTGTTCACAAAGCTTCTGAGTTTATTTGGCTATTTGTTTGAGCTTGAGCTGTGCCTGTCTTCTGAGAGATGGGAGCTTCTGAGTATTTCCAGCTTATAAGATGGCTAATAAGAAATAGCTTAGTTCTTTAAAAAATGTACAGGTTTTTAAAGGAAACAAAGTTAATTGTAATTATGACAATGATCATCTGAAATTTAAATGATTAGTACAAGCCTTGTAATGTTTGTTGAGAGAATCTATATAAAATGTCCTTTCCTCATTTATTTTAGGTCATTTGGCTTGTCTGCTCTTTTATAAAACATTACACTGTGTGGTTGTTTTTTTAAATTTTTTAATTTTTTTTATTTTTTATTTTTTATAATGTTTGTTTGGTGCAGTGCAGTCAGGACGCAGTGGAGCCATCTGCATGTGCCAGAGACACTCCTGCTATGTCTGTACTGCTGGTTTCTGAGGACACCTGTAATTCTCCATAGTCTACTAACTCGACGTGCTAACACATGTTGGCACGCCCCTTGGTGTAATGGCCAACACATTTAGAGTCGGCTCCGGTCTGCAGAGAGACCCTTCTCCAATAGTCAGATTATTTTTTTAGAATATAAAAAAAATCTAAAATTCTAAAATAAACCCAAAGCGTATTATGTCTTTGTTTCTTTTCAAAGATGGTCTATGAATCATTACTACATGAATGTTATTAAAAGCCTGCAGGTGGTTATTAAAAGCATGTTGTTAAAACCATTTATGTTAAAAAGCTTGTGTTATACAATGTTCTTTTCACCATATTCTTCTCTAAGTAGCCTTTATTGTTTTGTTCTGAACATAACAAGTCGGCGCTAAGTCTATTTCGTTCCCATAGTGATGATAAACTGTACGGGAAATAATGAGAAAGTGTCTGAATGAGAAAGTCTCATTCAGAGTCGTGCTGTAACCGATTCAGAGCATATAGCTATGCAGGCGGTCGGAGTGCTGGGAGCTGTAGATCGGACGCTCTGTGGATGAAAACGAAATGCAATACCAACGGAGAAGAATTGACTGAAAACCGCTGTTGGCCTGACAACATTTTAGTGTATTACTGCGTTGTGTAAGATCTAAACTTTAAGAAGAATAGCGCTCGGACGCCTGAAATGTAACAATGTGGACAATTTATAGAAATGCAATTGCACCTAAAAATAAGAAGAAAAAAGTAGGCATATGTGTGTTGTTACCTAGTTTACCCATCTCTAAAACAAATATACGATAGAATATTATGTAGAATATCTTATCTTTATAATATCATTTGTATGTGTGTATATCTACGCCACTACTGTGGTTAATGTTGTTCATTCATTCATTCATTCGTTAAATTAAAATGTGCTTCCATGTAATATGACCAGAACTAGCGACCTTACATCGTACGTATACTTTACATCTTTCTGTTTAGGTCAAGCCTACACATAAACTATGCTAACTTATAAATAGGTAAACTTTAAAAACAGCCTTGAAACTTAGCAATTATCAATCATCGATTAAGCTTGAAACACGAAAGTAGCGTATAGACAATCTGTATGCAAACAGTTATCCAATAAAATGAAGTCTTGATCTTTCTCTGGATGATGGGACCAATTATTGCACCAATTTTCAGAATCATGAAGAAGTGAGCTTTCCATCTATTTCCAGTGACCCCATCAAGGTAGTGAAACAGGTGTGTTTTCTCACATTCTACTCTTGTAAAAATGTTAATTTCCCCTTTTGCTCATCCTGTCTTTCAATAGTTCTGGATACTAAAGCAGTTTAGGCTTGGTGGTACATTCTTTAAAGCAGACATGTGTCTTTGCCTCTATTGTAACATTATCTGTTCATTTACTGTCACTAATTAGACTGCTTGTATTAGGCTACTGGCATTGGGAGTGAAACGCATGAGCCGTTGGTATGTAACACTTTGTTGCTTCCTCATTGGAATTGTATGGCTTCTTCAGGATCATAAAACCAGGCTAACTACATCTCAGAGATTTGAAGATCTGTTCTTCTCCCAGTGTCTGACTGATTTTGGACCTCTTGATAGGAAAATAAAGAACAAGGTATGACAATATATATGATTAATCCTGATTTAGTCTGTTATTGAACAGAAGTTGTTTTTAATTCTTTGTAATAGGTAGTGGTTGTGGTACATTCATTCTTATGCAATGTCCTTGGTAAGCAGAAAATCTCAAACATCTCAAGTCATCAGGCTGTTCCTTATGCTAAAGTAAGTGTGGAGACAGATTTGGAGATCACAGCCCACCTCAAAGTAAGCACATTTTAAAAAATGTTTGACCACATGTTTATACATCCTTATCAATATATCAGTAGTTTCTTGGGGAAAGAATAAAACATTTCCCTCCCCAGTATCTCTTGCATCAACGTCATTCTAAGAGTTCAAGCCATGATTTGTATCCTGAAGAAAATGGAGCTGAAGTATTGAATGTTTTGAGAACTAAAGCATTCCTGTTAAAGGTGAGGTTTTAACTATGTTTTGTAAATGTACGGAGAACCTCCAGCAGAAGCTCCTTCTGAACAATTGCATGTTAAAATTTCAGGATAAAACTCTGGAGACTTTATTTAATGTCAGTGAACATATAGCTCCACTAAGTGATGCTCCTCAGTTTCTTCGGACCCTCACACCACTCAAAGACAATGAAACGGAAGAAGAAATGAAAGAGAAACGGGACAAAGTAGCTATTCCTGCTTTGTCATCTTCTATTGATGAGGCTCCAGACATAAGCTCATCTGAAGCAATTTGTAGAGGCTCTGCAGTTAAGAAGAAAGAAAGTTTGCTCACTAAGCAATGTGATGAGAAAGATCCAGATGTCTATGACTGTATTAGCACAAATGTTGTGCAAAAGGACCCAGAGAGACTTTGTCATATCAAACAGAGGAGATTCATGATCTATTTGTGTGGAGGGTATAGAGGTAAGGTGAACAACCACTGCAGATGAAGAATGCATTTTAGACTAATATTGTCATGCTTTCACTGTAATGTTAACCATAGTGGCATAATGAAAATTTAAAGATCATGATGTAGAGAGTATTGCTTTCTGGGAATGTGCTTATGCGTGCAGATACCACTGCAGAGCGTACTGCACTGATGGAGCACGTGTATCCCCAACTGTACCTCTACTGCAAGCAGAGAGGATATGACTTCAAAATGGTGGACCTGCGCTGGGGCATGGGAGACCCTGTTTCTGACCACCATGACTCAGTGGCGTTGCATGTAGAAATGCTAAAGAAGTGCCAGCAGACAGATGGGCCAAACTTTTTTGTGAGTCTGACTTGGCTTTTTACTTCTGAGAGCGTTTTCAGTCGTGAAACCTTTCTAACTGTTATGGAGAAATGAGAACAAAAAAGGTGAAAAGAAACAAGTATGTCTAATTATAGGTGTGTCTTCCTGTTGCTTACTGAAGTTGTTCATAGGCCAGAAATATGAGGTTCAGTCATTACCCACCACCATCTCCCAAGGGGACTTTGAGGCCATTCTGAGAATCGTTACAAGAGACAGGGAAAAGCTGTCCCAGAGGCAGTTGGACGTGGATGAGGCAGCCATCGAATCGCACTCCAGCATCACTGTCAGCAGCAATAGGAGCTTTGCATTTGAGGATGGGCCAAAGGAGGAAGAGGAGGGGCAAGCAGAAAGCTCCGTCTTAAGGAGTGAACACTTCAGTTCGTATAGTCCATTTTCAGATGGAGAGGAGACAAAACTGGCCAGATGTTGGGTGGACTTTGATCGTGACTTGACTGCCTTGCAGACATGGTACCAGCTGGATGAAAACACTGTCCCACCTGCGTACCGTCTGCTGCCTGTAAGGTAGAAAGGTTTTACTGTCACATTCAAAAATTACCCATTCATTTCATTCTTAGTTTTGTACTTTTACTAAGACAGACAATCCTCTTTTATTTCAATATTTTATCTTAGCATGCTCAGACATGTTTATTAATAATATACCTTTTTGTAGAATGTTGCAGACAAGTCTTATACCATTCAAACTTCTCAAAAAAGAAAATAAACACAGTACAATGCAATATTCTGTAGAAGGGCTTGCTAAGCAGGTTGTAACTATTGGGTGTTAGTAACTAGTATTGAATACTATTGCTGTGTAAATGCAGGACTCTGTTTGGTTCCCATGGTAGGGAAAGCTTGGCTAGTATTGTGTTTATGATGTTTGACAGCTCTTAGTAGACTGTAAAGCTGGTGAGAACAAGTAGTGCTAAAGCCATCAGAGTGATCAGAAAAGTTTTGCTCCCTGCTAGCTTAGTGGTGTGGCTCTTTTGTATGCTTTCTTAAATCTTCCCCAGATATGTGTGAAACAATGCCAGTTTTGATTGTTCAGAAATTTTAGAGGAGAAGTGATTTATAGAAAGCCTTAATATATTAGTCTTAAAGGCCATGAATAAGTGGATATTCTTGTTCACACTTCAGTGTCACAGTGCTAAAACTGTCATAGCCGGCTGAGCATTGTGACAAACCCAAAACGACATCAAGACATGATCACTTTCTTAACATCAAAAAAGTGTGGGTAAGTTATTAATAAGGTATCCACCACTATGTGGAAAAGGGTAGGGAAAAAAGTCCTAATCTCACGTGCTAAAGGTGCAACGAAAGACTGCACCTTTTTGGCAGATGGAAAGGGCACATCACAAAACATACAGAGAAATGGTAACAATACAGGGTTTGGGTGCCTTTTTGTTATTTTGCATTCTTTTCCTAACACCCAATATTCCACAACTTTAGGGTATGGGAAACTGTGGGTCCTAAAAAGTGGCATGCATGTGAATTGTGAAGAAAAGTGAAATGGAACACAGAAATGATGTCACTGGATTTGTTCAATTTTTGCCAACTTCAGCAGTGCCCTTGTTCTTTGAATGAATAACTAAGTAATAATGTATTCATACCTCTAGAATGAATGAAAAACACATTACATGCATCATCATCATCATCATCATGAAGTTATCATTAATGATATCTACTACATTTTTCATATTTTAAATTAACAGCTCATTTGAAACATTTCTGTTTTCACTGCCATTATTATGAACTTCCTATGAACATAAGCACCCATTACCCTGATTTCCTGAGCCGTGATGGACAGCGCAGGAAAACTGCAAGGAAGGCGTGGTATTCTTCCTCCTTGCATTTGTGGGGAGTGCTACAACGCAGTGGCCCAGAGGCCATCGGGGAGATGGCTGCTGCCTGCCTACTCCGAACAGGTGTGTCTATGGCTGTTATTTTCCATGTGATGTGTAGGACATTCACAGGACATTTTTTTGCCAGAAAATAAATGTTAAATTGTGTTTGTATGTGTGTGTGTGTGTGTGTGTGTGTGTGTGTGTTTGTGTATATGCATTAGTACTGGATTGGGAGGTGGAGCAGGGTTTAGGATCAAAGCTCCCTGCTGAGGAGCACAGTCACTGCTATAAGCGGATCATCACTGACCTGCTGTACAACCTGAAGAGCGAATATGCCTGGCGGTTCATCGACCTGCACAAAGGCAGGCCGGAGATCAACCAGGTCCTGCACCAAGCACAACAGAGCTTCATCCACACCGTCCACAGCAAGGTGCGGGAAACCAGGAAATGGAAAGAGTGGGTGGGCGGAAAGAGTGGGTGGATTCAGTCAATTCAGTCAGCCAATTGCAACTGACTTATAGAATTAAAACAATATGTGACAATACAAATATATCTGTGTGGATCTTTTCAACTGGAAGTTGAGGCACACTAACATCTATGAGAGGAACGTTAGCTGGGGGAGGAAAGGAATCAGTCCCAAACATAACAGATCACATCAGTTCTACACAGAACGCCTCTGCTCCCATTTCCAGCGCACTGTCATTTCTGCTCTTAACAGGTATATAAGCAAGATACATCAGCTTTTCTGCACCAGAATGTACAGAGTGCAGCACTAAGCCAGTCATGTGTTGCAGGGCAATGCAGGAAAAACCTTCTAAGGGCTATGTGGACATAAGGAGAAGAGAGGCTTCACAAAAAAGAATTAATGAGGAGATTGAGCTTCACCTCAGACATGGAGAGTCACTGTGAGTTGGCATTAAGAATCTCTGTTAAGATCAATGACAGCCTCCTGTCTTTCTTAACTATGTAATTACATGTTTTGTAGGTTGTTTGAACGAGTTCATTTTCTTTGCAGAGCACAAGACTTTGCGTTTAGGCAAGACTTCTTGCTGGAGGTGAGGAACGTTTTGGAAAATTCAGCCTCCTCCCATAATGCTTTGCTGCTATTGGGGGAGCCAGGCAGTGGGAAGAGCACCATCTTGGCCAAACTGGCCCAGCTCTTACCCACCTGGCTACCAGGGTAGGTAAAAAAGACATGTTGCCAACTCAACACACACTGAACCATGATTGGTCTTTGGGCCTTTAATTTCAGTCAAATGTAATTTGACATTTAAGCCTGTTTAATCCCAGAGATGTGAAGGTGCTAGTGTGCTTTGTGGGACTTACGTCGGATAGCAGAAATGCGCGTCTTCTCCTGCAGACCCTTTGTACACAGATAGCCAACATCTACTGTCAAAACACAACAATATCTGAGGTAGCTGGTCACTCCAGTATTCATTCCCAGGATAATTGTAAACAGCAATCAGTTTGTCTCAGCGAGACACTGCTCTCACATGAATGAATGTGAATGTGTAATAGAGGACAGTTTGTTTGATTGTCTGGTTCCTACCCTACAGTCCTTACCGCAGCTGTGCAGGGAGCTGCACTCATTGCTAGGGTTGGTAACTGAGGACAGGCCCCTGGCTCTAGTGCTGGATGGCTTGGATGAGCTGAGTGAAGAGCATGAGGCGGACCTGTCCTGGCTGTATCCTTCTCTACCGCAGCACGTCTGTGCCATCTTGTCTGCCAGCTCAGACTCCACCTCCGCTCAAGCCTTGCAGGTGCAGCATCTGGACACTTCCTATGCTTAAGAAAAATTGTATGTGTTTAAGTTGTGTATGACATGGGGAAAACAGGCATACAGTAAGAATGTCCTAACCCTCCTCAGTCTCTTTCTTTCCTAGACCCATGCTAAGGTCTCATTACTCCCCCTGCCTCCTCTGAGCAGAGAGGAGATCAGTGCAGATCTCACCTCCAAGCTCGAGGCTGACTCCCGTCGTCTTCAGGAAGCACAGTGGAGTCTCTTACTGCACTCCTGCCTGTTCTGCCCATCCCCTCTTTACCTCTGCTCTGCCTACTTTGAGACCAGGCGCTGGTGTTCCTTCTCTCCTCTGGAACAGCTCGCCCTCCCCGGTGGGTTGCAGCAGCTCTTCCAGGGCATCCTGGCTCGTCTGGAGCTTGAGCACGGTGAGAACTTTGTGCGACGGGCTATATCGCTGATCTCACTCTCACGGGCTGGCGTGACAGAGGAGGAGCTCCTGGAGCTGTTAGGGCGTGACCAGCGTGTCGCCCAAGAGATGACGCTATTACATAATCAGGCTTCGCCCACCTCAGGATGTCCTAGCGTGCCTTTTGTGTTTTTAGCACGCTTAAGGCGGGATCTAGGGTATCACATTATGGAGGTGGAGAGCGACGGGACATGGGTCCTGCGCTGGACGCACACCGAATTTGGCCGCGCTGCCATCCAGCGGTATTTGGAAACGGATGACCAAAAAAAGACCATCCATGGAGACTTTGCGGAATACTACAGAGGCTGCACCTCGGATAGTGACATCTTCCAGCCCCTCGCATGGAGCCTGGAAGAAAAAGGCAGGAAGAGTTATGTGTTCAATTTGCGCAGGCTTCACGGGCTGCCCTACCATCTCATCCATTCAGGCCAGATTCTGCCTCTGCTTACCCAGTGTCTCTTTAACTACGACTTCCTGCTGCATAAGGCCTGGGGTTTGTCCATCTGCCATGTAGAAGAGGACCTGAAAGCAGCCGTCATCCCAGATAAGTAAGAATGTATGCCTGGCTGTGCTACTGCTGTCTTGGTCTCGGAAGTTCTGGGTGAAGTTGAATGATTTGGAAATACAGGATCCTGATGGTTTTGTGTGCGTTGCAGAGAGTTGGTGGATGTGGATGCTCTAGCCCAGGCTCTCCGTCTCTCACGTTCAGTGCTCCTCCGTGACCCCTGCCAGCTGGCCTCCCAGCTGCTTGGCCGCCTACTCCACATCACAGCCCAGGATAGGCCCATCGCTCCAGGTAACTCACGTTTGGTGTGTGTGTGTGTGGGTGTGGTCAGCTGTCTCTGGGTTCCCACTTCTGTGACACACGGGCACATGCTTCCACAGGTGACCCTCGCCGCTTCTCCTACCTGCACACCCTGGTGGCACAGTGCCAACGTTCGCCTGTGCCAGTCCTGGTGCCCACTTACAGTTGCCTCATGCCACCGGGAGGGCTCATGCACACACTGCTCGCAGGTTCCGCTCATTAGAACACCTTTGATGCTGAGATTGTTTGGCTTTATGTGCTTTTGTGCGTAAGTGACCTCACATCCCTGCATTTGATACAAAAACCTTAGGACCTAATGAAGCTGGGTTTCCCGAGGAACAGGGATTTTGCTTTACTTTACTGAGTATCAGTGAAATCTAATGGCTCTGTTTTGGAAGCAACAATAACATAAGCCTTACACCTCTATTTCTGTCACTTCTTCATTCCTTTATGCGCAATGCTATACTGTATATCTTTAAACCTATGTCTATCTATACTGTACGGCCTGTGAGGTGTTTTTTTAATATCATGCATAATGTTTGGAGTTGCTTGAATTGTCCTGTTGACCCTGTCTTGACCACAGGTCATGTGAGTCCTGTAACAGCCCTGGCCTTTGGCCAGCATCATGCAGTATCCTGCTCCGCAGATGGAACCCTTCAGCTGTGGAAGCTGGATGAAACGGTGGGACTTGCTAGGACTTTACCTAGGTCGGAGGGTGCGTGTTCGGGCTGGGCGGCTGACTCGCTCACCTTGTGTCTGGGGGACAGCATATTGGCACTGAGGAAGGACCACAGCCTTCAGGTGCTCGAGGTGGATTCTGGAATGGTGCTGTATGAGGACAGTGAGGCACTGGATGCTCCTGTGGTCACGTCTACGTGTGACGGACGCCTTCTGGTGGTGTTTTACGATGGGAGTCACATGGTCAAAGTCAGACATCAAATACACATTTAGTAGTACCAGTCAGATACAAAACCTTTATTTCCAAGTGTTGTTGGAGGAGTCATCACCACATAACTGCATGTGTCTTTCTCTGTATTTTCGTGCTTCTCTGGCCCCTCATTCTTTCTCACCCTGCTATAGGTTTTTGACTTGGCACAGTCTTGTTTACTGTTGCACTGTGTGACAGTTACCCTGGGCCATGACCCCATTCACAAAGACAACTCCATATTGGTCTCCCGCAACTCGGTCAAAGACCATGTCCTCTTTGCATACAGGTTTGTATCTGTAGGTTAATAAGTAACAGAACCTTACTAATATTAGCACTGGACAAAGCCCAACCTGAAGTCTAACAATTTACTTAGCACTGTCCAATAATCTAGCCAATAAAATCAACTTTCTAGTTATTAAACTATAACAGCGCTTTCTCTATATATATCTCTCTCTGTCCCTCGCTCCTCCCACACACTGTAAAACATTCACAGCATTTAATAATCACAGAATTTTGCTCTAGAGTAATTGCATATGCAGTTGTCAGCCATGTGAAATACATTGGATCTTTTTCTGAAGTAATTTCTGTTTCTGGTCCATCACTGAACTGTTCCATTATTAAAGAGGCCTCTGTGTGGGTGTGTGTGTGTGTGTGTGTGTATGTATGTGCTACCACATCATATAGATCACTGCCTTTTTGAATAGATATTTCTCTTTCTCTCAAGTCAGTGAATGATTAATAGTCTTGAATGAGAGTAAGGATGATTAAATTATCAAATGCACTAAATCTTCTTACATAATGTAATTAGACTGAGTGGGATTACAGGTAATGTGAGACAGTGTTTGTGGTTAAAAAGGAGTGGGTAATTATGCCAAATGGCAAACTGCCAAGTGTTCCGTTTTAGTATTATTTTGTGTAGGGGAAGATGTACAGTACTGTGCAAAAGTCTTGGGCAACCCTTAGATGTGTTGTTTAACAATGGTATAATGACCATATATAATTATTTTTCAGTCTCTTTATTAGAATACAACCAGGAAAATACATGAAATTTCTATGTAGTTTAAAAAAGCAGAAATAAAATTTGAAAAAAACCAAAAAAACAGCTTCTATGGGTTATGGTGGCAAGTATTTAGTGTAACCTGCCCTTACACTTGAGCAATTGCAGTTACCTGGCTCTCTTAAACCTAAATTAAATGGAACCTGAATGGAATGGTACTAGAATTGATGAATGGACAATTGTTGATATTGTTGAACGCCATGGTGCGGAAGTGCATAAAAGAACCGTATAGGCCATGTTAGAAGGCTGTTTGAGTTTGGGTCTGGACCCATTTTGTCAACAATGGTAGACTTTGGGCAACACCAATGGCATTGAGGCATTGATGTGGTTTTTATTAGACTCCATTAATTTATTTCTCTCTGTGTGTGTGTCTCTTGCTATGTCTCTTGCACGTTCTCTCTGTTTTTCTCTCTGTGTCTCTCATTGTCTCCATTTCTTGCTATCTCTCTTTCTCTCTCTCTCAGGGGCGGTGGAGAAGCTGCTGTTTTTAGTGCTAGAGCAGGCTCAGTCTTGGCCACTATAAGAGCCCAGCAGAAGCCTGCCTCCATACAGGCAGTGGAGATGAGCTCTCAGTACTTGCTGCTCTTCTGCAGGTCACAGGAAACACCATCATTATAAACTGTGTTTAAAATACCTTCAGCTTGTTGTGGGGTGTAAACTATATAAACTGTATATACTATACACATGTTGCTTAGAAGAGCCCATTTTTTAAACCAATCTACATAAACATTACAGTTCTAAAAGTTCTAAAAGAGATGAGCCATATAAATGATATCAGTGATACAATTTATATGTCTCAGTAAGCAGTTTATTTATAGCCCTTGGAAGAGTCCTCTGGACATATATAATATCTTCTTTTGTTGAGTCTGAATAAGTCATAGTTCCATTCTCACAGTTTGCAGCAGGTAAAGCTCAAATCCTCTCTCTCCTCTCTAACCCAAGGTATCCCTATAAAAGACACAGTGACATCATACACATCGAACTCTTCAGCACAGCTTGTTTCCGGTACCTACGCTCTATCCTGGGCTGCGGTCAGGACTACATTTCCCAGGTCACTATTAATAGGAGTGGGACCCACGCTGTGGCCTTTTGCCTGTCGCCCCGTAGTGTCACCACAGAGATCATCACCTGGAATATAGAGACGGAGGATCATAAACACATGGCCCGCTTCACAGGCCTTCTGACGGCAGGTTAGTTAGGGAACGTGACCCTTTTTGCAGTATGTATGCTAAACATACAGTCTATGGTTATTCACTATTTATCTAATGCCAAATGTGCAAGTTAATTTTCACGATGTTATGAATTACAAACGCTGTACTGAGATCATGGAACATGTTTATTTATTATATTTATATTATGTATATATTTAGATATTGGAGCAAACTTGGCAGACTGCCAAGTAAATGACTGGATTCTTTTAGTTCTTTTATACTGCTCAGGTGGATCCATTTTTTCCTAGTATGCTGTAGTCCTGAATTAACATGCTAGTATTGCTGGTATATTGTTCAATAAAGCCACATTGAAGACAACAAACAACTTCACCTACAGCAGCAACAAACTCATTGTTTGTGGCTGCTTGTACCTGTAGGTATATGTCCTGACCTGCGCTTCTGTGTGGGGTTCTGTGCGGGAGAGCAGTACCTGCGACTGTGGAGTCTGGCATCAAGAATCAATGACCAGACTCTCACATATAACATCCACAGTGTACAAAGTGATGGCACCCAGGAGATTATACCTATGGAAAAATATCCCAGGTAGACAAACATATACAGTAACAATTATGGCTGCTGGTATAATCCTAATAATACTGTTACTGCTGTCCACCTTGACCTTGTGATGGCGTTCCAGGAAGCTCGCACATTGCACTTTTGGCAGACTCTTTAAAGATATGAGTAGTCTTTCTTAAGATTTTAGATAACTTGCTTTTTACTGTAACTCTAAAAGTAGGGAAAACTGATATTGCTTGAAACATTTGGGCAGTTATGACCAAGCTTATCCCCTGACAAGCTCAACAATAACCAACACTGGCTTTCAAGCTGCATGAAGGCTGCGCTATGCTGTGTGCAGCTATGTGGTTTGCCGGGGTCTACGTGTTGGCACAGTGCGGGTGTGGAACGTGAGCCGACGGCGCTTCTGGGGGCGGCCCGTACGGGTGGAGCATGGTCTGTTCTCCAGCTCCGATGTCGCGTTGGCCCGCGACCTTAGGCTGTATATACTGACTGACCGCGGGACGGCCAAGTTCACTGACACACCCACGCCCATGTACCAGGTACAGTGACGCTAGCCTTAACTGGCTAAACCTGAAATGTGCAA
Source organism: Electrophorus electricus (assembly GCF_041902795.1). Classification (NCBI taxonomy): domain Eukaryota; kingdom Metazoa; phylum Chordata; class Actinopteri; order Gymnotiformes; family Gymnotidae; genus Electrophorus; species Electrophorus electricus. The sequence goes on along the minus strand of NC_137509.1, from coordinate 13,639,687 downwards.
TGTAATGGAAAAGAGGGAACAAAAATATATCCAACTCTGGGAAACCTCAAGGATCTTTAGGGACAGAGGATGTGGGTTTAGATGGCAGCCAATATGACTAACACAGTCATGATTTAAATAGGAAAATCCTACCTATTAGTGCAGTAAGAAGCATTTCACATATATACATATGTAACATATGTATATATGTAACATATGTATATACACATATGCCACTGCATGGAATCATCATCATAAGATAAATGTGTAGTTAATGAAAAGAGTAATTAATTTCTGTAAATTACACTCTCACACCTTTTACTGGAACTCTAAAATTGAAACTGCTTGAAACATTTGGGCAGTTAGGAGCAAGCTCCTCCCCTAATTTGGTTAGTTTAGAACACTTTACTATATGTGTACTGCAGTGCACATGTCAAATTTTGGCAATCTGCTTCAAATAATATTTTTCTTCCATTTTTGAACTAATGTAGACACTGCTGGTGTATGATCTTGCGACAAGGAGCTACATTAAGAAGCAGTCGGGCCTCTTCATTGTCTCCTGTCCCCAGCAGGACTACCGGGTCCTGAGGGGGGAGCTGCTCCTCGGCTTGTCCGAGACCCGGTCAGAACTCTTCATCACCTTCGTAGATTTTTCATATTCCAGGAATTCCAGAAGTGGTGTATTTCTTTTCCCATGATTTATTTGAGTGACGAGAGCGCTGTCTTATTAAATTACATCTCAGTGCAATCATATTAAATTATTAAATGACTATTATATTAAATATTAAATGATTTGAACATGTCAGTGTGGTATGCCATGGTAGTATTTTGTAGAAGGTATATAATAGATTATATGTGGATTTGATCATAGTGACCATCTGATACTGTGGGACCTAGACTCTGGCTACATTAAAGGGCGGATTAAAACACATCATAAAGAGTATCTACTGTACACCATTCCGGTCAAAGATGACCAGTCCCAGAGTGTGCCCCCTGGAGATAAGAAAGGTATGGGTTGATCTCTATGTCCAGAACCATTCACAAGACTCACACTGGAACAAAAGCAGAAAACCCACACACACGACTGACATTTCAAACTTTATTTATATACCTACACTAACATTGTACTCTCTGCTGCACTTTGACCCAAAGTGACAAAATTATTGTTTATTGCATGATGCCTTGAAGCCTTTTGATTTACTGCTGTGGCCCCTAAAATTGGCTCCATCCAAGTCCTACAGACTTTAAAGCTTTGTGCTGTGTGGCCACTGGTGTCACGCTGCAGGTCTGGCAATGCCATGGGACAGGCACACAGGGAGCCGGACGGCCAGGAAGAGGAGGCAGAAGGGCAAGGTTCACAGGGCAAAAGAGGAGCAGCGGTGCTTAGAGAGAGAGAAGCACAATGCCGTGGACCAGTATCTCCTCAGCGGAGATGAAAAAGTACTGTCAAAAACCAACTTCTATGACTCTGTTTGAAACTCCTCTTCAGCCATGTAGGAATGTTTGTAAAATCAAAGGTCTGGGCAGTTACCTTACCTCCCCACCTTAGTGTGTTCAACCAGTTAACCTTTTTTCCACCGTAGTGAAAAAAACTGTTACTAAGGCCGTGTCAGGCCGTTCTGCACAGTTCTGGACTCCTGAGACTAGTAACAGTTTCTTCTTCCATAAGTGTTGTACTGGAAATCAGGGCCAGGACATACAGTGGCAACAGTGGACTATTGTTTCTTTCTGTTTCTACACACATGCTCTTTGTGTGCACCTATTCTCTCATCCAGGTAGTAGTGTGCTCCTACTTTGCCCATCATCTGAATGTGTTTAGTGTGGTCTCCTTGGAGCATCTGCACACACTGGAAGATCGGTGGTCCCTGCTGGGTCTCCGTACTGCGGCTCTTACACACTCGGGAGGCCATTTGGTGATCTGCAACTACAGTGAAGCCCAGCATTCTCCTTATCTCACTCTGTGGGATACAAAGCAAGGCAGGGTAAGCTAATGCTTGGAACAAGTCTATTGAAGACATGGCCACAAATTAAATTGTATTTAACAGTATTTGCATGGCATTCTCATTCTAGGGGCTTTTAATATTTATAAACTTAATGTAAAAAAACTGTACAAAAACAAATGTACAAAACAATTATGTATTTTGTTCTAGGTACAAAAGAGGCTGAAGAATGAGCCTGGAGTTTGTTGTGTGGCCATCACAAATGATGCTAGCAGAATTGTCTTTGGCATTGCAGAATGTAACAAGTATGTAATATAGACCACTTGTCTCAGTGTGATTAAACATTTATTCAGTAAATACACACTGCAGAAAAGCTAACAGAGCCAAGTGGGTAAAGTTTCTAAAGATACATCTCCCTCTACAGTGTACATTTTGACATTACACCTGTCAGTGATTGTGTTATGTGGAGTGATTGATGTAATATTACATGTACTTTTAAAATCATTGAGCATTCATTGTGTGGCAAAATGTCACATGCCCATATGCTGTTTAAAAGTCTAAAATCTAGGTTAGGTGAAATTAACTGATTTGTTATGTTTCAGATTAAAAGTGTGGGAGCCGTGGAGACGAAAGCACAAAACCATCTCAGGATATGGGAGCCTGAAGCTGGGTGTCTGCAGCCAGCTGTGTGTCACTGAAAGAGGAGTCAAAGCCATTCTGCTAGCAGGTATTTTCAGGAGTGTTAAGAGTGGCCTTTGGATTAGTCTTTTATTAGTCGTCCTTTATCTACTGTGTTTTTTTTTTTTTTTTTTACCCATTTGTAATAAACACCTCACTGCTTTGGACCCTAAGGTAGATATAATTGATTGCCCCGGTTGTCATGAGACAATGTTGGCATGACAAGTTCAGGCCTTTGTCTGTATCTAAACGTTCTTTAATAGGTCTAAAGTTGTTTCCACAAGGCCACATAGCTTTGGAATGTTTACTGTTTCCCCTTCAAGCATGACAAGTTTCAAGCACTATCCTAAGGCAGACAGACCCAGTCCCCATATTTGCAACTACCAACATGCAAAGAATAAGCTGAAAGCTGCATGCCCAAGTTGTATCTTTTGTAGACTTAAAAAGAAAAAAATCATAAAAGGAGCATATGTGGACCTTCCTGCAGATGAAGTGAGTGTTTGGGACCTGGAGGCAGGGGTGGTGCTGTCTGTGTTCACGCCAGACTCGAGGATCCTGTGTGTGTCCGTGTTGGACGAGGAGCGGTGTGCTCTCCTGCTGGGCTTCAGTGACACCCCCACGCTGGTCTGCATGACCCTCACCAGGCAGAATGTCACTGTGCCCGCTCACCATGTCAAAGCGTTCGGAGAGTCCAGCAGCAGTGAGGAGGAGGAGGGTGGAGAAAAGAACGGGGTCAGATGAAGAATTGTCTTGGGTTAAAATGTGCAGAATATTTAGTAAACAAATCACAGACTGAATTATAAAAGTCCTTCATAGCTGAGTCATTTGAGGAAGTAAATGTATCACAGTGAAGAGTCTTTTGTCAGCAATGGTACGCCTCATCATGTGTACTAGCCAGTTTTGTTTGTCAATCACAAGGTCACAAAGTTGTAATGAAACTACAAACCTCAGCTAGTAAATCATTTCATGTTGTGGAAAATGTTATTATTACTGAACCATGGTGTGTAACCTGAATTCATCATCTAAAGGTTTTGATTATTTGTATATAACATGATGATGTAACAGATGTAACAGATTTTGGGTTAAATCTGTAGAGCATTTAGTACAAAATAAGTATTGGCTGAATAATAAAATCCATTTATAGCTGAGTCACTCTAGTGAATAAATGTGTGTGTGTGCTTATTCATTTGTGCCTACGTTTTTCAAAATTCTCGTTTTTTGTCAAGAGACATCATGCAGTTTCCTGCTTAGTGCCTGAATGCGTAAATATCCTACATTTAAATCATACTTTATATTTCAAGCTTATTTTCATATAATTATAAAGTTAGATTTTAACGTATAATGTACAATAGTAGCCCATAAACTCATATCTAGTAAACTCATATCATTCTATAACTTTAACTAAATAGCCCATCCACAACTTGAGTTAGAATATGAATAGCCTAGTAAGACACAAGCCTAATGTGAGAATTGGGACGTGATTAAGATGATTAAATAAATCAGTACTGCGGACAGGAGCAGTTTCCATAACTAAATAGGCCCAACTATTTTTTGCTCACATGCTTTCAGACCGTTAAAATAAAGAATGTCTCTTTCTCCCAAATTAAAGTAAATGTTTTGAATATAAAACCTAACTGTCGACATAAAACCGCGTCTTTATAGCTACTCAGGGAGTATAACTTTCCCTGTAAACGGCATGATGAGCAGTTTACTGCTACTCCGTTATCACACTTATGATACTCTAATTCGTAGCTGTAATCTCTACTTCCTTAATCCCTTTTAGTTTCGTTTCTGCGACAGATCCTGGTAGCTTGTAGACGACCTTCACATATCTTCTTCCCTACTGTCCGAAATAAAGGACTTATTGAATCGAGGAGTTATTGAAAACATACGCGACTAACTAGGGAAACTATGGCAGAAATAAAACTTGGATCAGCAGGATTACTAGTGGCAACGTTCTTCCTGGCAGCAGGTAAACAAATTTTTACAAAAACGGAAGAGAATTTGCAGAACAATCGGATCTTAACTTCTATTATGCCTATGATTATTACTGTTATTACTTTTATTTTATTGATTTATTTACTCTTTGACCATAGTATCTTATCTAGTAATAATGAAAGAATTTAAAATAGACTTGGGCCTTTTTTCTAAAAAGGCAAGTAGATGTCACAGCGACAGTGCTTATTTTAACGTGTGCTGCGCCAGAACATAGCCGCCGTGATACTGTGATCGTACTAACGTCTGGCTGAGCGGGCAAAGAAAATCTAACAACGCTATGTGAACTGACGTTTACCGTGAATACGGAAACGTATGGTGAATACCGATACTTTAGTTCCTTAATAACGAGAGAAAATAGTAGCAATAACCTGTTTTAATATAATCTGCTTCGATAGGCATAAACATTTACGTTAATAAATTACATAAATAAAAGTTAGTTGCACATAAAACACAAATAAATAAATTAGTTTGACTGAGCCCATTATACACAAGGCTAAAATCGTTTTTGCAGCAGTAGGACTGTCAAGTTTCGGTTTTCGTCATGTGCTGGATTTTCACATGATAGATCTACGCTGCTACATTTCTTCAAATGATTGCAGAAGTATCAAAAGTATCAAAAAATAAATCAGTAAACGTAAGAAGGACACGTTTCTTGGTTTTTTTTTTTTTTTATAGCTAGGATCATTACTGTCATGTGCCTGGCATCAAACCTTGTATTGTGAATCTGAGGGCTAAGACTTTGTGTATGTGTGCGCGCGTGTGCATGGTTAAGTGCAGGTGTTACCTGTGAAGATGTGTTATTTGCAAAAGGAAAAAAAACTGCAGCTTTAACTGATTTTCTTTCCCTCTTGCTTTAGCTCTGGAAGCTGGTCCTGCTTTGCCTCTGAAAGCTGGTATTTCTAAACCTCCAGCCTCGCTACAGCCCCCTTCTCAGTTCGACAATTCTACAGATCACGTGCAAACTGTAGCAACTACCTCTACTCATGCCCCAATTACCCCCAAAAACGTAACTACTCATGCCCCAACTACCCCCAAAAATGTAACTACTCATGCCCCAACTACCCCCAAAAATGTAACTACTCATGCCCCAACTACCCCCAAAAACGTAACTACTCATGCCCCAACTACCCCCAAAAACATAACTACTCATGCCCCAACTACCCAAAATACTACGACTACTCAAACAACAACACCAGTCACCGCAAAACCTGAACCAACACCAAAAACCAATCTCACGGTAGGGAACTACACTGTGGCCGTTGGAGACAAACTGTGTGTTATGGTCCAGGCTGCTATCCAGGTCTATGTGAACAACAATAAAGTAAGTAGCTTGTCTGTACTTGAGATACAGACTGTGGATAACAGTATTATGTGACTGTGCTTGCTGTTCTATGCTTTGTCCTCTGTGAAATTAATCAGCATTACAGGTTAATCAAGCAGATTCATTTAACAAAAAGACCTTCAAAAATCTTATGTGTCCATCTTTCTAGGCTGAAGGCAAATATATCATTCAGCCAGCATTAGCCACCACAACTGGGAAGTGTAACAGCAGTTCTGCCAGTCTCAATGTTAACTTCAGAGATGGATCCATCACTATGCTTTTCCGTAAGGTAGGGTAGTGCATGTTCTCAGAATTTGGGGTGTCAACAGGTCTTCGGAGAAACATTTGTATTCAAAACATATAGAACTTGCTATATTTTGGAGGGTACAGCCTCTAATATGATATGCTGACATTAATGTATACAATTGTAGAATAATTAATTTGGTTATAAACCTCTTTTTTTTTTTTTGCAAACAAAGCAGAATAATATAAAGTGAAACTGATTTAATTGTTTTATTTAGTTTGAACAGGAAATAATTTTAAATAGGGATTGACTCTTCATCCTATTGGCATAGTTGTCCGCTTAATAGAACAAAAGAAAGGGATACTCTGTTCAAGAGAAGAAAATTGAAACTTCAGTAGATGTGCATATTGAATACTGTAGCTGTAGTTTGTTGCTGATAGACTCTGCAATAGAAAAGGAACTTTGCCCTTGAAGGGGACTGATAGCAGTTTTATTTATGTGTTATAAAACCCTTAGCAACCTCCTAGAAACTAGCTGAGCATTGCAGAGACAGCATATATATGTATTTATCATACTATAGCTTGCCTCTATGTTTTCATGAGGCTAGAGTTTCAGTTGTAATGTATTTTGCCATTTTAAAAGTCAGTAATTCTTGTAATTAATTTGCTGGTGAGTTTTACTGATCTATTCATATTTTGTTATTCGTCACTCTTAATGCACACAAAATATATATCTTATACTTTGCCTTGTAGTGTAGAAATGGTTCAGATGGATGGAACTTACTCACATGTCATGAAATATTTTCCTGACATGAATCATCCTCATGAATCACTCTGTGTGTGTGTGTGTGTGTGTGTGTGTGTGTGTGTGTGTGTGTGTGTGTGTCTATTTTGTAATCATATCCTTGTGTTTTTTTCCAGAATGACACAACAAAGATGGTCTATGTCAGCTCTTTGCAAGTCAACTTGACCTACGCCTTTAAGTCTGGAGGTAGGTCTAAAGGCCTAAAAGAATATTTTCCTTTCCATATCTGGGAATTTTTCTGTACTATATATGGAAGATGTGGAAGAAAACTGACATTGATCTTGCAGGATGTAGAAAATGTGACCTCTTTATGCATTTTATGTAGTTTAGAATGTAGTCCTGATCTATGAAGATATGAAGAGTGTGGTGTAAATTAGCCATGCAATGTGGATTAGCCAGTTTGTCAGTACATGTACTGTAACTTAGCTGCATGTGGGGAGAAACAAGGAAGCAAGAACTATCATGTGACAGTGAAACCCCACTACGCCACATGACAAATAACCTCACAAAGACATACAGTGTAGTTTAATGGTTCAAAGTTAATCCTGTGGTAGGTCTACTGTACTAGCAACTCCAAAGAAACAATTACAAACAACTTAAACTTTCACTGCTATCAAACAGCAAGTGATTTGAAGGAATGCTCCATTTGCTGCAGGAATGTATTCTTTTTAAAATGAAAAGGTGCATGGTTTTCAGCTGGGTCACAGCACTCGAGAAGAATCTGCACGGATTGCAGAACTAGACAAAAGTGTAATGCATTACAGCACACAAGATCTAACAGTACAATAAAATATTACATTCCTGCACTACAGCGACTGCAGCTGCAAACCCTTAGCATGGAGTGTTTAGTGTGCAGCACTGACATAAAGGCCTGCACTGTGCATAAATTAATGTGATCTTTCTTTCTTTGGTTGCAGTTTCATACACGATCAATAAAAATAATAACTCGGTGCAGCTTTTCACTATGACAGTGGGTCACTCATACTCCTGCAAGTCGGAGTCTATCTACATGGGTGAAGGTGTCTTCCTGGAGTTCAGCCATGACAAGATGCAGGCCTTCAACTTCACCAATAACCAGTTTGGTCTGCGTAAGTAGCCATCACAGTAAACAGAAAACGTTTAGATGATCTGAAAGTATCCTATGGTTCACTGATGGAAGGGTTGCAATGGATATTTTTTTCAGGTCTCAGATTGTAAAATACATCAAAACCATTTACTACTGTTCTTAATTTTATATGGAAAAAAAAACATTAACTTTGTATAAAATCTATTCATCTATTACATTTCTTCATATAAAGATGACCACCTTCTGACCACTGTGACTGTTTTGTTTTTAAAGCTTTGTTTTTTTTCTTGAGTAAGATAACATCTAGATCATCTAGATGACACTGAGTGAAATAAATCACCTAAATATTGGAACATCTAGAAGACACTGAGTGAGTCACCTAGATGTTACAAAACTGCAGTGAGCAAATGGCACCCAAGAACTCAGTGCCCCTATAAGCTCAAATTACCAGTACAGTTTTGCTGAAATATACCAGAGGCTGCTATTATATTATGCAACACATTTTAAAATACTGCTGGTGTGATGTCTCTTAGATAGTACAAAGTGCGAGTAAACTGTATCCAGAGTGTTTACTGAATGTAAAAACACATAAGGAGGAGTTCTGAGTGGACAGTCAAAGAGAAACATTGAATCTGCTAGGCTGGGTGGCTTGGTAGCCAACAGGCTTAGCAGAGTCTGCAGTGGTGGGTTTGAGACCATAAATGTGAAGCACTAGACTCGAGCACCCCTGGGAGCTAAAATAGGGACATGGGGAAGAAAATAAATTGGGTGATTGAGAGCCGGGACATGAATGACTGTCAGGACAGGTGAGTGTGGAATGAGAGGGCTGGATGGGTACCAGACAAGGTGTAACAGTTGGCTTAGATTTTCATTTATGGAATGTCAAAGGAATCCAGAATGACAACTAAAGCCTTACAGGAATGTCCCTGAAAGCAACTAAAAGTACTATCATGATGTTTCCCTGTTGTGGGGTTGTAGCTTCTTACAAAAAAAAAAAAAAAAAATGCATATCTATTTTTACAAAACAAACTCAGTAAGTAGGTTTGCCTTTACTTTCTAATGGAATTGATCAGCTTGATGGACGGTGGTGAAATGGTGATTTGGCATGGAATGATTTGTAAGTGACAGAAGCACTGCATGCCTGTTTTTTTGGCTCCAGACTACACCGAACTGTGCAGGCCTACAGATCTTGAACCTCTGCAGGTCTATGCACGGTGGTTTTGATGGAGCTAGTTGTAGGTATCAACTCTATTGAGGAAGATGAATAAAAAATCGAACGAGTGGTTGGGCAGGCACAAGGGTGAAAATGATATTTGTTAAGCACATCAAGTGACTTAGCTATCCAACTGTGCTTTTAAACTGCAGTGCCTGACAAAACAACTGGGACAATATCCTAATATGTGCTGTGTATTGCTGTCCTTAGGCTGGATGATTATAAAACAAGTATGTGATAGAATTATAGAATCACACTTTAAAAATTGGGATATTTCTGGATATGCATGCATTATTGCTTTCATATATAGCACTCAGATATTGCAAATAATTCTTACTGGTATCTTATGTTAGCATGGGTATTTGGGCATAAACAAATACTTACAGAAGTGTTTGTTTCCATGTTCTGAAGTCACTACAAGTCACTTGCCTACAATCTTTTTTGTGAAATGGTTTGCCAAGCCTCTTCTGCAGGCATTGTAAGTTTTTGTCTATGTTGACAGTGTGATTTGCAGCCTACTATAATCTGGCTATTCTGGCTTGATAAGTTTTGTTCCTACTTCTTCTGGGAAGGAAATGCATCCTGCTTAAAGCAGGTAACTCCTGCACTCTAGTGGTTCTGAAAATCAAATAGCATATTTTGCAAACTGTTGTCATATACTCCAAAATCTAAATGGGATGGATGGATGGAACTCATGAAGACACACCAGCTAACAGGACACTCTAAATGTGATTTTAACAATTTAACCTAATACAGAGAACACTCTCTTTGTGTTGGCAGTTTTATACAAACTCAAGCTGTACTTTGCATTTTGCCACAGGCCCTGTGCAACTGACTCAATTATTGTGGTCATATAGATTATCAGTGTCATTGGTTCCCTTTCATTTCAGTTCCCTTTCAGTTCTCAAATGCTTATGCATACTGACTTAAAAGAGAAGCCAAGGGAAGAAACCAACAGACATAAAGGAGTATTGTAGACAAGGCTATGCAATCAGCAGGAACTTATATGATACTGATTAACTTTAAATGCATTTGTCCCAAAGCCCATTCTTACTAAAAAGACCCAGAAATAAAAAGGTTTGCCATATTCATATTTACAACCATTATCAAAATCTCTTACAGCAGAAATAACAATATTAGCATCACTGGTCCAGCTAAGTACACTGTGCTTTCACAGGTATATACTGTGTAGTCTAATGCGTACCTGCATAACCTGTCAAAATGTGATTTACCTGTAAGAATGTTCTGGTATGTTCTTATTCTTGTTTCCTAGTGAAGGTTCCAATTCTTCTGAAAAAAAAAAGTATAAGCAAACATGAGTTTGTTTTCGTATACTATATACAATGTATGTTGTTCATTGGTGCCCTGGAGAAGGAGATGTTAGTAACCCAGTCTCCATGTCTTGTCTGTTGTAGCTGACCTGTGCAAGGCTGACCGGCCTAACTACAAAGTGGCCATTGCTGTTGGCATTGTCCTAATCATCCTCATCGTCATCGTGGTACTAGCTTACCTCATTAGCAGGAGGAAGAGAACAGACGGTTACCAGTCTCTGTGAAAGACATCCAACAGTTCACAGATAAGACCATTCCATGCAGGTTCCAGCAAGCATGGTACACTGTGATACTTTGGGAAGCAAAGATTGTCATTGTTAAATACTTCAGACAAGTGATTTCTTTTTTCTGTCATTAAAATCCTTAAATTTAGGCACCAGTTTCTGCTGCTTCTGTAGCTGACAATTTTATCCATCAAAGAGATTTGTTTTATCACTTTAATGCATCCAAGCTCAAGCTTCCCTGTGCTTTTTTCACTGTGTTTAAGTATCCTATGTCCTATTAATTTCCATTCAACCTTTGTATGCTTAAATTGGCCCTCTGTTTAGTCCATTTTTACTTTTATGAATCTGATCAGAGTTTATTTCCCTAAAACACCCCAGTCTTTATGCTAGCATTTGTGAGAATCCCAATGACTATATGCAGTACAATTACTTAGGAATCTGCTAATGCAAGTCTGAATAGAAATGAGGCTTGACTTACAGTAGTAAATATTGACTACATAAACACCTGTGGCAGAATCAGTGTAATTAAATCACTTACCTTTATTTAAAACATGCTCTCCTTTGTCCAAACTGGAAGGCTTATCCTAGTTTGGTGGTGCAGCATGTCCATATAGAGCCCTAGCAAAGGAGGGATGGCTCAGTGTAGCTCCATGAGGAAGCAATGGAATCTGCCAGCAGTCAACATCAAGTGCACAACCTGGCTTATTTTCCCTTCATGCAGTGATATAGATTTTAAGTTATGTAAATATTACATATTATTTAGCCTCTAGAACAGATATTATTCGAACAGATAATATTAGAAGGGTTTCAGACTTATGGTAACTAAGGGAAAGAATTTGGTGCTTTTTTAATAGGAGGCATTTGTTCCTTTTTAAAATGCATATTTACTTCTTCAAGCTAAAAAGTGATAATGCATGTTAAAGGAATTAATGTTTTATTAGTTTTTCAGTGGTTATAGACGTGATTTTCAGTTTTGTTACAGCTAACTGGATAAACTGGCAGATGATTTTGTATCTGACTTTGATCTCTATTTACTCTGAATGGTTGTATCCTAAAAAATATGGTTATTTTTTTAAACAGACTAATTGAGTTTTTTTTTCCCCCAGCAGATGCTGCTGTAGCTCTGTTCCACTAAGTATCATTCATTTGTCAGAAGTCCTCTTTTCAGAAAGCCAGTGAAGAGACCACACATAAGTTTTGATGATATTTTATTTTATCTTTTCTCAAATAATGAATGGGAACTCTTGGTATCTTTAATAAGAAAAACTAGAAAAGGATAAAAGGGAATATATTGTAAAACATTTTGTTTCCAAATAAAATTTTGTTTCCATTTTGTGTCCAAATAAACATCTTTAAAAAAATAATCGGTAGTCATTTTTTCCTTAGGAGTCATAGGTATAGCCCCATGGTCAGACAAGAGAAAATATCAAACATAGCAGAAAATTGTGCTGACTGCTAACTGTGTGCAGCTGACTTTTTGCCGAACTTTCCAGATCATGCTTTTGAGGCGCTAATAAATGAGGTCATAATGTTATGTGGTTATCATTTTAAGAAACAGGAGTGGACTCATATATTCTCAAAAGACCATTGCCATTTCAGATGGAACAACATATGCATCTCATATCAAGATTCTTTGAATTATGCTCACATGCGACTCTAAACTGCTATTCAAGGGGATATGTACACGGTTGGAAGTAATGGGCCAACTTTTCATTCATTGGTTACTGGTAAAATGCTACTATTACCTAAAGTGATCATAGGCCTGACAGTTTTATTTAGTTTAATGGGTGTAATTTGATTTTTGAAATTTTATTCCCTCAGTATTCCCTGTGTGTGTGGATAGCATTCTAGCACTATTCACAGATGACAATAAACAGAGAAAAAGGAAATTAGTAAATCACCTGCTGTGATGCAGTTAAGTCCCTTAGCCCAGTACTGCCGAGTGGTTTTCAGTATTCATTATAATACTTCCTGTTTTAGTAGACCACTATGCAACATGATTGAAATTGTAAGTCATAATAGATACATACGCGTGTCTGCCAAGTGCATACATTTAAACGTAATAGGTCCCTTTGGCTAATTCCATGGCTTCTCAAGAGAGCTTTTTCTGTTTTCTCGAGTGTCATGATTTGGGCTTAAAGTACACAAATGGTAGCCTATATGGAATGAGGAAAAACTAAAATAGAACATGACATACAAAACTTAAACTATTATTTAAAATCTATACCACTGGGAACAGCATGACCAAGATAAATCCAGTTCTGTCTTTGATCAGCTGGTCAGAAGCCTTGTCCATTTGAGCGAAGAGATGAATGAAGACATATTTCTCATCCTTCTAAAAAAAAAAAAGTGAATTGCTGAGATGTTTTTGCTTCATCTCGCTGATGCCAAACAGATGCCTGGTTTACACTGATGATTGCCTGTGAGGACAATAACATGGAATATGTTCACGATGCATCAGGCACCCAGCCAGAGGGACACGTCCACTGCCACAGCCACACACGCTGTACTATCCCCATTCCCAACCCACCTGATTACTGATTGCTTTCATCTGTCCCTTGTTTGCCTTTTTGTTTCTGCCGTATTTAAGGCCACAGGAATGCTCGTCCAGTGCTGCGCATTGTTCCTCACTGCTGCATTCATGGAAGACACCCTGAGTGTGTAATCGTTGTTCTGCTTGCTCTACTGTGTCTCTAACACCCAAAGTTCTACACCGTGGTCACGCCATCTGCACGTTGCAAAAGCTTGGTCACGCTATCTAATGCATCATTGCATAACATACATTTATCACCCTAATCTCCATCTTAATTAAACATATCTTACTGAGGTCTAATGCATTGAAAAAACATGTTAAAACATATGTAGGAGAGAAAAGTCAAACATTTGTTGGGAATTCAAAAGAACATATGAATGACATTTGGTTAAAATGTATTTATTTTCACTTAAATCCACTATATTTATAAAGATTACTTTCTTAGCTACTCATGTTAAGATTACATTGTTTTTACTGTGAAAAGGTTGACAGATATAATAGCAAAATTGTGCAATTGTTAATTATTTCACTAGAATATATTATAAAATTCCATTAAAAAAAACACTAAGCAAACTGTCAATTCAATTCACTCCTCTATATTTTTGGAGAACACTTTCTAACATATTCCGAATATGATCTTGAAGTGTTTTTACTGTAGCACTTTAGAGTAATGGGATGGCAAAATCCTCTTACATGTCTATTCGGTTCACTATATATCACTACCTGAAGCTCTAGAAAATACAAAAATCTAATTGTTATCACATCACTCCACTATTTTCTTGAAATTCAGTTTCTCCTGTACCCATGAATGACTTTCAGTCATTTTTACTGTAGGAATTTGGAGTAATGGGATGGCAAAATCCTGTTAAATATGTTTGGTTCCATATATTTAATATTTGAAGCTCTATAAAATAAACAAATCAAATTGTTATCAGATCACTCCACTAAATTCTTTAAAACACTCTCTCATGTACCCAGGGTATGAGTTTCAAGTGTTTTTACTGTAGGCATTTGGTGGTAATGGGATGCCAAAATCCTCTTAGATGTCTGTTCAGTTCACTGTATATCACTACTTAAAGCTCTATAAAATACATAAATCAAATTCTTGAAGTACACTTACTCCTATACCCATGGCATGATTCATAGTCATTTTTGGAATCTGGAATAATAGGATGGCACATTTCTGTTGACTGTCTATTTGGTTCCATATATGTAATATTTGAAGCTCTATAAAATACACAATTCACATAATCAGATAAGTACACTATATTCTTGAAATACACTTTATTTTGTACCCATGGTATGACTTTGTGTCTATAAAATACACAAATCGAATTGATATCAGATCACTCCACTATATTCTTGAAGGACACTTACTCCTCTAGTAATGATATATTCTCAGTCATTTTTACTCTAGGAATTTTGAGTAATGGGATGGCAAAATTCTCTTAAATTTCTATTCAGTTCCATATATACAATATTTGAAACTCGATAAAATAAAAATAATCTAATTGTTATCAAATCACTCCATTAAATTTTTTAAATACACTTTCTCTTGTACCCATGGTATGACTTTCAAGTGTTTTTATTGTATAAACTTGGACTAATAGAATGGCAAAATCATGTTAAATGTGCATTCGGTTCCATAAATGCAATATTTGAAGCTTATTAAACTAAACAAATCAAATTGTTATCATATCAGTCCACTAGATTCTTGAAATACCTTTACTCATGTACCTATGGTATGACTTTCAATCAATTTTACTGTATGAAATTTCCAATAACAAGATGGAAAATTTCTGTTAATTGTCTATTTGGTTCCTTATATGCAAAATATGAAGCTCTATAAAATTCACAAATCAAATTATCAGATCTTTCCACTATATTCTGAAAATACACTTTCTCTTGTATCCATGGTATGACTTTCAGTCATTTTTACTGTAGGAATTTGGAGTAATGGAACTGCACATTTGGAATTTGGAGCAAAATCCTATCAAATGTATTTCCAGTTTTATTAATGTAAGATTTGAAGCTCTATATCCTAAACAAATCAGATCACTCCACTTTATTTTTGAAACAAATTTTCTCTTGTACACATGGTATAACTTTCAGTCATTCTTATTGTAGGAATTTGGAGCACTGAGATGGCAAACTATTGGAAAATGTCTATTCGGTTACTATATGTCACTTTTTGAAGCAATATAAAATAAACAAATCAAATTGTTATCAAATCACTCCACTCTATTCCTGAACTACACTTCCTTATGTACTCATGTTAGTCTTTCAGTCATTTTAACTTTAGGAACTTGGAGTAGCAGGACAGCACAATCATGTAAAATGTCTATTCGGTTCTACATGTGCAACTTTAGAATCTCTATAAAATACACCAGTCACATTGTTATCAGATCACTTCACCAAAATTTTTCAAAACACTTTCTCGTGTACCCATTCTATGACTTTCAATTTTTTTACTGTAGTAATTCTCAGAAATGGGATGACAAACTCATGTTAAATACATTTGTTTCCTTATATACAACTTATAAAATCTAATCAAATTGTTATTC
This sequence comes from Electrophorus electricus, assembly GCF_041902795.1. Classification (NCBI taxonomy): domain Eukaryota; kingdom Metazoa; phylum Chordata; class Actinopteri; order Gymnotiformes; family Gymnotidae; genus Electrophorus; species Electrophorus electricus. The sequence continues at coordinate 13,623,792 of NC_137509.1, read as the reverse complement.
AGACAATCCAGTTCTTTAAGAACATTTCCTTATATGCTCATGATTTTTTATTATTTTTTTTGTTTACTTTAAAGTGTCATTACTGCAGGAATTTGGAGTAATTGAATGGAAAATATATTTGAAATAACCCTTCTAGAGTGTGGTTATATCGTGTTCCTTACATTCGGGCCTGCTACCAGAGGCCTGAGAGTGTGAGGATGTAGTGCAGTATTTTTACTGTTCCTATTGCGCTCTTCTGCACTGAGGTTGAGGATGTCCTGTCTGGGATCTGTTGGAGGCTGTTCTACAGCTTAGGGGTCACAGCCCCAACTGCTCATATCACAACTGGCACAACCTTGGTGTTAATTTCAACATTTTCTTTATTTCTTCTGTTTCCCTGCTATTTTTCCAACTTCCTATATTCCTTCTATTGAATGTTTCCATCAATTGGGACTGTAACATTTATTACCACTGCTGTTTTCTGCATCTTGCCCACTAACACAATATCTGGTTTCTTGACTACTTCCTGTTTATCTATCTAGATCTCATGGTCTCATGGGATATTAATCTTGTTGTTCTCCATCACTCTGTGGTTCTTCACATTTGGTGTCCAGCTCATATGCATATGTTCCTGTATGTGAATTGCCACTTGGATGTCTATCTCAAATGTATGCTTTCTCTGCCAGCATCTTGCATCCTGGTACTAGGTGCTAGATCATCTCAGAGGCTCATATGCACAGTCTGCATCTTGAGTCTTCTCTGGTGTGACACACTCCTGCTTCATTTGCCTAGTGCTTAGTGCTTGATCTTGTGTGGGCATAATTACTGACTCTTTGCTTTAATTCAGTCATGCCTTTTCCATCCACTGGAAGGATTGTCTGAAGTCATCAACTTTCGCTATCACTTGGTGGTATATATCATTGTGGGGCTTTTCTTTCCATGGAACCTTCTCTACTTTCATGGTGAACCCATCTGCCATCTGACTGAGGCACTTCATCTGCTCATCCTTGGGGGCCATTGCTTGAATGCAAACATAGATGTTTTGTGTCTCACCCTGGACAGTGGATTTAGTAGGCAACTTTGCCATCATTCTGGTTGCTGTACAGCTTTTGGGAGGAGTGCCCCATGCATTGTTTCCTGTCCTTGATGTCGGCAGTTTGAAGTTCTTCTCTTTGCCAGCTTATCATGCTTGATGGTTAGCTGATGACTGGCTACGTGTTATGGTCTTGAGCTTATTGTTCCCATTCAACTGACTCTTGAGGACTTACCTTACCCTACAGAAGTACTTGCATGTTGCTGTCCTTCCCATTACTGCCTCATGATTTGTGTGATTTGAGAATCCTTGGGTATTTGTAGGTGTCCTCCAGGTTTGTTATATGGCCTTGTGCAAGTTCAATTCCCCTGCCCTGATCACATTTTCTATTTGTACTATCAGCCAACCACATTTCCAGACCAAATGACATTTATATGTTCTTGCTGTAGGTCCTTGATAGGTGGCATTGCTGAATTCATGTCTCTTTCAGTCTTGACATGTAACTTGATGTCATCTATGTACAGGAGGTGGCTACAGTTCACACTTATTGATCTGGTTGAGAGGATTCAGGCCTATGCAGAACAGCAGTGAGGTAACTGCATCTCCCTGGTATATATATCACACTTTATGCTGATCTGGGCAGTTGTCTTCAGGTTAGCTTCTAGTGTTGTCCTCCAGTGTTCCACTGAGTTCTGGCTGAAGTCCCTTATGGTCTTATTGACTTTATACAGAGAAAGGCATTCAAGTATTCAGGTGTGTGGCATTGAATTGTATGCTTGCAGTCAATCCAGGTAACACTTAGGTTGGTTTGCCCATAGGCGGTGCTTTGAGCCTCTGGTGTTAGGTCTGCTAGTAGGTGGTGCTTTGAGCCTCTGGTGTTGTTACCTTCACATACTTGCATATATGCTCATTCAGCTTGGTGGCTAGTATTCCTGATTGGAACTTCCATGTTGTGGACAGGCAGGTTATTGGTCTGTAGATGGATGGTGTTTGGCCCTTGTGGGGGTTCTTCTGTTAGCCAGCCAAGATGGGAGCAGGTGGTTCATTTGTTCTGCTAGACATCCATGCAAAGCTATAATTGTATTTATCCTGTAGGTGTTGATCATGTCAGGGCCAGCATGTTCTTTATGTTTTTGACCCACTCTTGGATATCCGCTTTTGTAATGCTGTTTCCTGCTCTGGGATATTGTGGTGCTCTGCTTTAAGATCTTTTAACCAATGAGCACTGGTGTTATGTGATGATTCATTTTCCCATATATGCTTTCTTTACTGTTATCTTTCAGCTCTGGGTGGATCCACACTCAGGGTTATGATGCACTGCAACTGAAAGTATGCTTTGGTTGTCTCAGTGGTGAGGAAGGCATTTACTCTTTTGGCTGCTGCTTCTTTTGTTTATCTCTGCAGTCTTGATGCCATTGCTGATAACCTTTGTTTAACAGAATGTATATCTTAAATTAAGAGCTGCCCATTGTATTTCTTCTGTAGCCAGGGTCCATGTTTGATCTTTATGCCCTTCTGGAGCTCTGTACATTTTCTGACTTACTTCTGAGTTGTCCTTATTCCTGGTCTCTATTTCCAAAGGAGCCAGTGGGAGTGGCCTGTGCCTTGTGTTTTATAGCCTAGGGTCTCAAGCATGAATACTGCAGTGGCATATACCAGTTTTTTGGTTTCAGTTATACAGGTTGTTGGGCTTATTGCTTCATCCATATCTGCAAGCATAGTTTCTAATGGTACCTTGTTACCAAGTCGGGTGAACCTACAGCTATGGTTGACCATAGTTATCTTAGACCTGATCATATTTTGCATTCAAAATTACATTATTTCTCAGATGTAGTAGGCGTTTTGTCTACGCTGTCTATACACTGACTATGAGGGCAAGTGTTCTTCAAGAATATAGTAGTGTGATGTTTAAATATATTTAATTATACTGAAGAACGCATTTCTTTTAGATTTTCAGTGTATGGACTAAAAGTGCGATAAATCTTCCCAAACTGGCTACCGTGATACAAAATGTAGGCGCGCAATCAGGACTTCAGTGTAGATAGCGCGACCGATCTTGTACGAAGTGACGTGACCGCGGTGAGTTCTGCCAGCCCGTTTCTGTTCTTTTCCATTTTTGGCCACCTATATTATATTACTATATTAATCTAATTATTACATGGAAAAAAAATGCATACCATCATTCAAAATTAAGATGAACACTTGAATGTGAAAAAACTAGATATTCTGTATTGATACAGCCATAGATATAAGCACTGTCTCGGTACAAAATACATGTTAATGCAAGGATTATGGCAGTTGAATAAGATCGGGAGTAGTTACTCTCTAAATGTTGTAGGTAAGCACACTACCCTATTGTTTGCAAATCATACTCTTGGAGTACTGAACATTTTAATGTCGAGGTACGAGGTAGACGCAAACGCTAAGAAGAGAGAGATTTAATAAGGGCAAATCCATAAATAGGGTCGTTAAGACAGAATTAACACTGGCAGAACATTGCAACCATAAAAAATAAAATAAAAAATTACATTTTTTACGATAATTATTGAGTTATTTTACTGCCAATACTCGAGAGGACATGCAGCACTCGCGGATTTCCTTTGCTCGCATGCAAAACATAACATGTGTTCACTCATATTTACTCTGCTCTCGCTCAGATTCACTTTGCTCTGCTAAAATAAAACTGCTCGTTCGCTTAGATATACCCTGCTCTCACCCGAATTTGCTCTTCTTCTGTTCTGTGGGGCTTGCGTGTGCATTCAGAGTCGACCTGTACGCTCACGAAATCTTTTAGAGTTTTCAGCGCTACAACACTGCCACAAATCGTCAGCCTATCAGTAAGAAATAGCAGACTCCTGCTGAGATTATATATTTGATTGATTTGTCGCCCTGGTCCCAATATCCTGCTTATTAGCAATCACCATACCTGTTCCTTGTTTTTCTCCCTCTGTTGTTCAGCACTTTTTAAGCACACAGGTTTGTTTGTTTTTTATCGTCAGTGCTGCACATTGCTATTCCAAGCCAAGCCACTGTTGGAGCTTGTTCGTGTGCAAGCCGTTTTACAACATTAGTTCTTTTTTCTTACAGCTGCTTTACTGCTTGTTTTTTTTTTTATTGTTCGCCTGAGTCATGGATAATAAAGACTCTTTTACTTTATACTATTGCCTCTTGCTCCCTCCCGCTTGGTTTCTGCAGAGGACCTTGGATAGGCTTCAGCAGACCTCAGTGTATCTATCCACCAGGCTCAGGACGGTATAGAAAAACGGTCAAGAGAAATCTTTTCTTGGAATGTAGTGGTAACGGGCTTGCAAATTCTGACTAATGTATGGATATAATGGTGAAGAAGGCAAACACTAGTCAGTAAAAGAAGGTTCGGTGAATCACTTCTGAAAAACAGACATTTTCAGGAGGGTGCCTCAATAATGCTTGTTAACGCTGACATGCAATAAAGGACGGTTAACAGCTATTTTCTTCTACTAATTCTGAAGTCTGCATTTTTATTTTATGTATCTGTAACGGTGTAACCCGAGTGCCGAAGTGCGTGGAGCATGATGAACAGACTTCCTCGACATGGACGAACATTTATTTACATAACACAAAACGGCACTCACATATAACACGAGCAATAAACGTGAACACTTAACGGCTAACACTGAACAAAATGATGAACACGACTACCTTGAACAATGACCAACACAGTGCACACTTTGACACGGGTTTATATACATAAAGACGAACAAGGCGCAGGTGTGGTTACAAAAAAACAACCCTCCCACTGCACGTGGCGGGCCAAACCACGTGACTAGCGGGAGGCGAGCGTTCCGTGACGATATCAAAACACACATTTCTAATCCTTTGATAATCCTTTGACTCTTAACCCTCAAGTTGTGTTGTCAAAATCATAAGTTGCTTTAGATAAAAGCATCTGCTAAATGTAAAGCTCTTTCACTGGAGCTTCTCTTTCTTGGAACATTAAAATGTTACACTACTATATTCAGTTACTGAGTAGTTTTATGGAATCATATAGCTCAGTAATAACAAAGTAATGCCCTGGTAATATCTACATGGTAATAACAGTAATTGCAAGTATTTCCTGGGTATTCCTGGCACGCCATTGGGGAGGGGCTCTGTCACGGTATGGCCCCTCCCCCCGAACGTCTCCTTGTGTGTGTGTGTGTGTGTGTGTGTGTGTGTTCGTCATTGTGGCCACGGCTTCCCTATGTCTCACGCCTGCTCCTCATTGTGTCGTTATCATATATGTATAAAAGTCTGTCAATGACCCAATTAGTGTGTGTGTGTTGAGACATTAATGTTATATGTACAAAATAACATATGTTTATGTTCCACACGACTTGTTCCCGCATCCTGCTTGAACCTCCAGCATTACAATATGGACTAGACACAATATACTTATAAATAGCTGTGACTGTTGTGCAGTAATAGTAATTAATAAATTGTCTCATGAAGGTAATAAAAACATAGTAATTAGTAAATCGTCTCATGAAGGTAGGAATCATAGTTGTGGTTCCTTAATATTCCCCAAAATCCAATTGTTTTGTTCTGAGCTTAATGTAATGTATAAATGAGGCCTAGTCTGGAATATATCTAACAGTCTCAGGAGTCTTCAATCTTTATATACTTTCTTCAAGGTCAGTTACATGACCATTTTTTTTTATTACACGGTATTTTCCAAAGTTTCTACCAAATATGTCCAAAATAAATAAAAAAGCAATGATCCTATTTTACATCATTATCTCCAAATCACAAGTTGTAATATTTTTTAAAAATAACGACCTCATACATTCAACCTGCTGGCCATCACAATAACCTTATATATGTTGGTAAGTCCCTGGCGTGAGTCCCAGACTGGTCACAGAGACCTAAACACAGTTATTTTTGATCATCCACATTTCCTGCTGTATACCATCATTTTATTACTTTAATAATATCATTTTATTACTTTAATAGTCAGATATATTAGACAGCTCCAGCTCCCTATTGCTTCATAGAATCCATGTCACAAACACATCAGAAACATCACTGCTATCCCATCCCATGAGAACGATTTCAATTTGCTCCTCCATCACCATTCCTGTGGCCTCTGCCCCGTGTGACTGACGGCTCATCTATGACAGCATTTAATGAAAAAATGTACAGGCAAATCTATTAGAACCCATGTTCATGGGTCTACATCTCTGTTATCTCTTTGGGAGCAGAACCAGACAACCTAGAGGAGAGAATTCCAATGTCCATCTTCCTCCTGCTCTTTCCCCTCTCTCCTTTGCTCTTTTTTCCTCTCTTCCCCCTTCCTGTGACATTCATCGGTAGATTGCACAAGATATATTCACACATAGCACTGAGTGGCAGTTTCCATCACTACCTTGGCCCCAAGTCATGTTGGAAAACAGAGCCAATCTGCTATGTGTGACGTGACTAATTTCTCAGTGCCACCACAACTCCGAGAATTGGGTTTGTCTGAATGCAGAGAGAAGAGTGAGCGAACCTCATAGACCTCACCTGCGCTGTTAGACCAATTAGAGCAATGCTTATTGCTAATTACTGGGAAGTTATCACCAACTGTCAACAAATAACCATAAAATATTAATCTTGCTCTTTATGACCAATGCTAAATGACTGACAATATACCAACAATACGCTAAGATTGTAATGCTATCCTTACACATAATGACCAACATCAGACCATCAGATTTTTGCTATGACTTTTATAATACTCATCAATATAATACTGACCTATGATTGAGATTATACATTTTGTAAGGCCTTCAGAAGAATGTTTAATTCTGAATAGCTGAAGCACCTTCAGGTCATTTGGTTTAGGGTGTCTGGAGGTCATTAAGACAGTAGCTGCTCCTTCATTACTGACTGATTTATTGACTGTTGGTGAGAAAAGTGCCTTGCTGGTAGCACCATCTATCCCCTTTGACCTTTTGTTCTGGGAGGAAAATCAATGAGATGATGGAGATGGAGGCTGGAGTGCTGCTTAAAATTGCATTTAAAGCTCACGGTCACTGCTGGAGTGGAATATTAACCAGCCCAACCTAAAGCCAAGAGGACCAACCTTCTGGAGTGTCCCAGACCTAGCCCATGCTCATTCCCACAGATTCCACTGACAGCCTCAATGTTTCACCAGCATTTACCTGAGAGAGAGGGAGGGAGAGACAATCTGCAACCTGGAACACCTCTGTCTGGCTGAGAGCTATGGCTAGGAAGTAAAGATATGCAGATGGCAGATGAGTGTCAATATAAAGACTTCTATTTAAAATTATATGAGTAATCTGGGAACACCAAGGTCAAAGGACATTTCTAGAACTAAAAAAAAATACAGTGAGAATGTTGTACAACTGTGCCTCTAATTAAATGTCACAGAACGTTTCCCTTGCCACTGGTCATGTGGTGCAGCCCGCCATGCATAGCGGGAGTCACATTGTCTTATTTGTAACCAGGTCCTCCATGACAGCACACACCTGCACCTGGTGTAATGTTATGTATGTCTGTGTGTATTTAAACCCTTGTTGGTGTGTGCATCATTGTTGGTTTTTGTTCACGTTGCCATACCATGTTCACATTGTTCACGCTAGTTAGATATGTATTCATGTTCACCGTTTATGTTATGTGTGAGCGCTATCGTTGTATGTGTTTTATGTTAATAAATGTCTGTCTCTGTCGAGGGAGTCTGTGTGTCCTGCTCCACGCCGTGCAGCACTCGGGCCGTTACAATAACAAAAACCTCTGAACATTTTTCAAATAAACTTTGATCGTATTTTAGGCCCTGCTGAGGACAAAAGATAAGAATTCCAACAACTATCTCCAAGGCACAATCAAACTCTGTCTCTTCATAGAACACTACAAAGGAAGCAGACACACTGGAACAAACAAAGTGAGATGCTGACATCTAGCTGTCAATGTGGTTTTCCAGAGCAGCAAGATGATGTCAGTGCTGTGATGTCACTAAGGATGCTTGTCTGCCAGAATCCACTGTTGGAAAAACAATCTTCTTATATTCTCTTAGGTGATTATTTGACTCAGTACAGTACTGGTTTTCTTAATGTTTATGTTTACATATCTTATTATTTACATAAAGTATGTATCTGATTTATGATAATAAACACTTTTATTAGAAGCTGTTGTTCAAATTCAACAGAATTACTACCATAGAAGGATATTTATGTTCAGGTGTGTATATACCTTCAGAACATACATATATGAAGCTAATTTCAAATTTTAAAAATATAGATCAATTTTATAGGCCACACTGAGAAATATGAACATGCACTTACATTTAGGATATCCTTGCTTGCCTTTCCTATTTCATGCCTATGACTAATCACACCACAGACCCCAAACAGTCATAGCCACTCTGAAAAATGCACTCAGCACATGCCAAAAGTTCATAACCATACAGTTAAGATGTGGAAATGATTCTTGTATACTGTTAGAACAGAAAAAGTGAACTTTTGATCTTTTTCTGATCACTTATATGAACGTTTCAAAATTACTGTATTGAATATTACAAAATAAATCATATAGGCATACTGTTATGTGTTTTGTTTTGTGAAGTGTGTGATTGTCCTCTGTCACGCTCTGTCACGCTATGGAATATAGCAGCATCTTGGTTATGGAGGCAGGAGTGACCTTTGACCCCAAACGGTCACGGCCACTCTGAAAGATGCACTCAGCACTTGCCAAAAGTTTGTACCTTTACAGTGAAGATCTGGAATTGGTTCTTGTATACTGTTTGGAAAGAAAAAGTGAGCTTTTTATGTATTTTTTGATTGCATATCTAAACGTTTATCTCTCATTTATCATTATTACTATTCAGTTAAATGGCTGAATGTTGTATTTGAAAGCACTGGGCCATTTGATTGTTAACTTGCTTGCTTGTATTCTTGCTGATTTATCTCAGCTAGTCCTCTCTGTGGGACATTGTGATGCCTACGTTTGTTGCTGACTAATGAAAAATTTAAAAAAAAATCAAACAGAATATATTGTAAATGTTTATTACTGTTTTTGAAGTGTTTGCGTGTCTGTACTTTTGTTCATTTTTATTATCTTTTTAATGCTGACCCATTTCCTCATCAGCCAGTCCTCTCGTCCTCTCTCATTTAAACACAGTCATCCTGCTCCCACCACTGGGGTCTCCTCTCTCTCCATTCTCCTCCACACCTCCCTCTACAATAATGAGCATTTTGCCTTGGCTGGGAAGCGAGCACACTCTCTCTCTCTCTCTCTCTCTCTCTCTCTCTCTCTCTCTCTCTCTCTCTCTCTCTCTCTCACGTTGCTGCTTTCTGGGGCTCTGCTCCTCCTGTCGGGAGCACTAGGGCTCTTCTCTGGAGCAGCACTCTTTCTTTCTGGAACTGCACTCCCCAACTGCAGAGCTGGTTTATAGACTTTGTTCCAGCAAAGTTCAGGTCCTCTCCAAGTCCCCTCTGGTGCTCTGACTCCCCATGAGTGGTGCTCATCCCTGCACTGGTCCTCTCCTCTGTGACAGCACGTGTCTCCTTCTGTCCATCCTGTCCTTGGCAGCAGGTGTTTTTTAGAGTTTGATAAGCTACTTATTTTAGTAAATACTTTGTTTTGGGGGAGCACGGCATGATGATGATCTCCTTGATGGTGTAGAACACATTCTGACATGCCTGGGATGACACAAATGGGGTCTTTTCACAGTGGGAGTTAGTAGTGCTACAATCACTTAAAAGAACTTACAAAAACACAGGTAAAAACCAGCCATGCCCAGGACGTGTCTCAAAGCATGTCTTTTTGTGTCATGAGGAGGCAAGTCCTTAATAGTTTGTATTTTGGATCTAAGTGGTGCACAGTGCTATAGCCAAAGTCACAGGTTTCAAGATTCAAAACAAGCAAAGCATTTTGCAACTTCCTAAAAGCTATGTCTAGTAGTTTTATGTGCTGATCCCATGTATGTGAATAAACTACATCATCTAAATAAGCCTCACAAGTTTGAATGTCACCAAGCACAACAGTCATTAGGTGTTGGAACATTACCAGTGCATTTTTGAGACCAAATGGCCAAGTGTATTGTGTGAAATTATCCGGTGTAGCAAAAGTAGAACTTTGATGGGTAAGAGGAACCTACCTATATTCTTTTGATAAGCTGAGTTTACTAATAAGTCTGGCAGATCCTATTCTATCAACATGGTCTTCTATCCAAGGTGTCTGGGGCAGTGATTGCATTTATGCTACAATAGTCTGTGCAAAAATGAAGCATGCCATCAGGGTTTAGCACCAAGAGAAAGGGGGAGCAGTAAGGATTAATACTAAATACTGCAAGATCAGTTTTTAACATGTGTTGTTTCTATGTTGAACAGGGAGTGTTTGTGGAGAGTAACATGGTAAGGGTGTTGTTTTATAGGAGTGTGAGAAACCACATCAATGTTGTGCTGCAGCATGAAGGTGAATCAGAGAAGAGTTTGGGATACCTCTTGATAAGGGCGATGAGGTCAACATGAGCTGTCTGGGAGCTTGACAACAAAATCACACAGGGTAACATTTGAGATAAAAGGAGAGACCATTTCTCGCAAAGAACCTTTAGTGATCCATGAACTGAATGTCCAAAAAACAGAAGGATTAACCTGATTTGGTTATCTGACCAACTGACAGGTTTGACATGTCCAGCAGTAATTTGCAGCATCATTACAAATAGATGGCAAAAAGAAGTAACTTGGTATATTCTTAGTCATTTTTCTCACTCCCAGGTGGCCAGACAGAGGGTGGTCATGTGCTAAAAACAGCACATGTGTCTGGAACAACCAGCTGTGTCACTTTGGCTAGTTCTTGCTAGAGTTTGATGGGTCCAATCTTCTCATTTAAACATCAGTCTTAATTAAATATCCACTTTCATAACCTGCCAGTTTGTTCTTCTTCTGCTAAAACAAAACCATTTGGTTGTGTGATGTCAGATCTCTGAGCAGCAGCTAGAGCTTAACTGCACATGGGATAAGACTCCACAAGTTCTGGGGTACTTGGCACAGTAGTGGTAGGTATAAAAGCAGACACATCAATGATACCAGGCATAATGAGTGACACAGACACATTATTGCAATGTAACACATCACACATAATGAGTCAACGTGCAAGTAGAAAATGTAACAGAGTCCACTAGCACAGAATCCACATCTACAGGGTTTTCCATGACCTCGGGTACAATCAATAACACACCCCCAGCATTATCGATGTCTACAATAAAGGTAACACCAGTGACTGGTAATTCCAACCAAATGGCTGACCTGACCAATCCTGTGTAACTGTCAGTACACAGATACAGATTGTGCATCGGAAGCCTAAACACACTCAATTCTACATCCTGTATTAACACTTCGTTACCGTAATATGTTTTAGATGAGAAAGGTAGTACACTATCCAATACCAGTGATACAGCTGCCCCAGTATCCCATCATAGGTTGTTTTCTCTTGTCCATTTCGAAGAGAGAAACAAACCCATGGAAAATAAAAGGCTGGAAAATATGCTCAATAGCAGAAAGCACAGACATACCTGGGAGCAGAGTACCTACAGCATTCACCTTCATCGCAGACCGAGTTTGCAATGGTATGTCCATACTTGTGGCAGTAAAAGCATTCCTGCGTTTCCATAGAAGGGCTTGAGGTAGGCCTGTGTGATGTCTTCACAGACTCTACGAGTGGATGACCCATAGTGTGACTGGAAGATAAAAGCAAAACAAAATTCAAAAGTCCCAAAGTTAATACACCGCTTGTCAAATAAATGTCTTCTCTAGCAAACTCTGTGAATGTCTGGTGGGCTTTTTTACTAAGTACCTGAAGTTCTGGCATTATACCTCGGGCACTAACTCATATGCAATAAATTAGAGTCTAAACTCTGTTCTAGGATAAGGGATGAATATACGTCTTGGGATTTTCCCACAATTCTGTATTGCAGCATAAGAGACCATAGGTCCATTGGCCAGTTTTATGCTGTTGCTATGCACTCCAATATGGAAAAATATGCATCAACCTTGACCTTCCTGAATGCTAGCACCAGGCTGGTTGTGAACCGCAGGAGTGGCATGGACTGGAGCAGTAGATGCTCTAGGAGAGTACAGTTTAGGCACCAAGATGAGCTAACCAGTGTCAGGGAGGACTTCTGGGGACATGGTACAGGACCCTCTGGACCCATACTCACACTCTGTAATGCCACCGCCTTATACGCTTCGATTTTCAGACACTGCACCAAAAGAAGCTCTGTCTCGCGCTTCTGCCTCTTTGTCCATCTCTCCATCTCTTTCACTTTAATCACCAGCAAGTGGTCCATGCCAGGTAGATGAGATGTATCAGGATCTATATGCAATCTGACCACAGAGTCATGTCTGAAAATTATGCTCTTCTGGCTCCACCTAGTGTTTCTAATGACATTTGCAACAATCCACCACACCAGAATCAAAACAACAACAAAAATCAGAGCCAAAATGAGTTTCTGACAGTGTGTCAATCACTGCTTATGCATGTGCATGCTTTCACTTCATCAAGCACAATCAATGAGTGGCTTCAGACACTTTATAATAGCAATGTTGGATTAACAACCACCTTCACTGAAAAAATCTGCCTATCTCTCCTTTGTGAACAACAGCTCATATGACAAAGATATGTAAACAGAAGATGACAAATAAAGAAAAGCAAGCTACAAATTAAGAATTAGAGCCTGAGATAAAACAAGGATAAACACCAGAGTGACCTTTCTATCTATCTAGCTAGGGGACCTAGAAGGATTCAAAACCAGTACCGAGTTAATCACATTTCTGCTTAACAGGTAAATAGCCGCTGCTTGATTTATTTATTTACGGGGGTGGGGGTGGGGGTGGGGGGAGGGGTTGTTTACTGTGATGTTGCAGTCGGGTTAGTTTTAGCTTGTTTCTAATGATAAGGCTACTGATTAATGTATTGGATGTCACTGAACATATCTTTGTGAAGAGCCCAGGCAATTGTATCAGTCCTAATATTTGTGTGCCAATGCTCTGACAGATATATTTTCTCAAGGGTGTTTTGTCGCTTATTTAGCGCTATTCAAAATATGGTTTCTTTTACCAAACAAACATCTGACCACTGAAATAATGTATGCTATTTCTTTTACCGAATATTGCTGAAGATTACCTTGCATGACTAAAAGATTTATTTTGTCATTGTTTGTTGGCCAGCAGTGTTGAGATTTCACAACGTCCACAGCAGGCTCCTCTGAGGGGAAGGCTTTGGAGGCTGGGCTGCAGAGGGAGGGACCTGCTAGTTGTGCTCGTTTGAATGTACAAGCCAAATCCACTCTCTTCTCAATCTTTCCAACTTGAGTTTTAACGGCGGATTTTCGCATTAAGTATTAAAAAAAATTTCAAAATACGAGGTACGAGGTTTAAAGTTAGAAAAATCCAAGCTCCCAGTTGTCGTGAAAGCAGAATTAGTCACATTGCTGTGTGCAAGTCTTGCCAGATGTTTCCTGCTGTCACATTTTTTCTTGCGTGGGCAGGACTGAATAACTGGAAAACCTAAAACCACAAAGGGGCTCATTTCATAAAACCTTTTTGTATTTGGATGCTACAAAATAGTACACAAAACAAAAGATTTCTTAAAATAAGTAGCTTATCAAACTTTCAAAAAGATACCGTGTAGCCTCATTGCTTTTTATAAATTTACGTTGTCACTGCACAGTTAGGCAAACGAGATTCACTTTTTTATATAGAGTTACGCGGTTTTATAGAGTTGTGTTTTAGGGGGTTATGTTTAAGATTGGCTCCATAGAGATTCACTGAAATTAAGGCCATAAAAAATAAATGGGCAATGAGTGTCAAGTAAGCTAATGCACTGCAATTTGCAGGGGAAAACAGCCAACAGACAATGGCTTGTAAATTAATTAATTAATTAACTCATTAATTCCATTTAGGTCTCTCGTTGAGAAGTATCGTTCTTAAATCGACCAAGAACAAATAATGGAGATTAATTCAAGCAAGTTTTTTTGTTTTTAGTTTTTTTTAGTTCCCAAATCAATGTACCATGCAAGGTTTTAAACACAACCAACCCAAATTAATCAATATTTTATTAATTGTGGAACATATCAAAACGTGGTTTGATATGGCTCTGTTGGTCGCGAACCATAATGGGCAATTAGCACATTATTATTTATGAAAGTGACCTCAATATTACATCTTCAAATTATACAAATCCAGATTAACACTCTTTTACAATAGTAGGATCGTGTCTTTTAAAATTTCCGTAACAGCACTCTGGAACCTGGAAGTAGTATAAGAATAGAGAAGCCCTGTGGACATATTTGAACTTCAGGCCATTCCACATGTTAATCGGCGTCAAATTTCGTCGTGTGTCGTAGGACTGATAGCAAAACCCACGCAAGAAAACCCACTGCACGGAAATAAACAATTCTTCCTTCTTTTACATTTACGAGACATAATCTACGTTTAGACGTAGGGACAGGAAATGGCAGGTACGTTTTTTTATTATTATTATTTAGGATACCTTTCCGGAAAAACGGAACCCGTGGCAGCTAGGCTGACAATCCAAAAAGTGCATTAGATTTATGTTATCACTTGCCTCAGCTGCAATTCAGACAGTTAACGATGTAAATCAAACGTTTTCGTAGTTTTGGAGACATAAATGATTTAGCATAGGCTATTAATTTTGTATAGTGTTATTCCTGCGCGAATTAGAAGGCGGCTTGCTGGAAAGTTGAGTGAATTACTGGAAAGGGACAATAATACCAGGAAAGTTAATTTCCTTAACCAACAAAAAAAGCAATAACTGTTAGCAAAGCCTTCCAGAGATGACATGTATAATTTAAAACTGCATATCTATGTCCTATATTGCCTGAGACTGTCAGTAAAATAAACATTATCTCAAAGGTAAAGGTCATTTTCACAGACACTCTAACAGACGTATTTAACGTTCAATACTAGCAAAAGTAGTGTGGGCCTCTACTAATGATAAGTCCTTACTTTATGAATGGTTGTAGTGCTGTTGTTTCCTGTTTTACTTCTGCTCACTTCTACTTAAGTGTTTTTCTGGAATAACAGTATTTCTACGTGAGTGCTCCACTAATGACTGCACCTTTGATTTTATGTTTAATAGAAGAAGGTGAGGTTGAGATTATTGACTCTGGTGTTCAGAATGCTGGTCCCCCAAACCAAAGGTCCATGACTGAAACAGGAGCCCTAGTGGAGGTCACCTTTCAGAAAGAACCCTATCAAAAAAACAAGTACCTTGAGGCAGAACCTAAAGCTTTAGGGGTGTGTACATGACACCTACCTTTGTGGGTCGCTTCACTTTAGAACTACTTTTAATATTTGGACTGTTTCTTCACAAGGCAGAGATATCTTTGTTATTCCTTTCTCCAAAGATTACACAGATTATGCTCAGTCTGTTTACCATGAGCATCAGACTTGCCACTTTAGAAAAGAAGCTGATGTCAGACTTTTTCGTTGGAAGTCTTGCTTTATTTGTAAGTATTGGCAGTTTAAAGTGGATCTCTTTAGAATCATTATCTAATCTGGGCTGATCACATAATCCAATTCTGATGCAGTTGGTTATTTTTTTAATGCAGTATCTGATATCTGATTTCTAGTGTGTATTTGTTTTCAATCCTGCAGGGCTTAATAGCTGGTGGTGTGGCAGTAGGTGCTCAGAACCTGCATCTTCCTACAGTAAGCAAGGAAACACTGACACACCACCTGGACACCTTACAACATAGCTTCCATTATTCAGAATACAGTCACAGCACATACATGATTTTTTCATAGCAATGTTTTAAAAGTGTGTGTCTCTGTCTGTGTGCATGCCTGTTTTGTCTCCTCACAGCTAAAGGCCTGTTTGGGAGTGCAGGTTATGATGTGTGTAGTGTCAGTGATCTGCTTTATCAACAGCATGGTAACATATCACGTCAGTTTCATGTGCTGGACCTACTCCCAAAATAGAACTTTGGAAACAACTGTGTGTAACAGACTCCAGGTAATAGAACTTTTTTTGGACTAGTTGCAGCAGTTTACATCCTTTCTTTAAGGTTCTAGCTACAGAGCACAGTCGAGAAGAGTTAATGCTTTGATATTGCTCAGTAGATTGCATTTAACACATTGCCACTTCTAACATAAAACAGGATGTAACCTCCACTTTTGACTATGGTGCTATATTAAAGGAAATTATAGAAAAATAAATGTTTTTCTGTAGACCTTTTCAAATGTGTAAGCTAAGCCAGATAAATATTCTAGAAATGTACTGGAAATTTCAGAGTTATTGGAAATTTGCCATGTTTGGGTAATAAAAGCTGACATGTCATTTCTCACACTGTTCAGATGTTCAGACTTGAGATTTGGCATGGCTTGTTTATAAAAGTTCCAAAAGATGATAGATCTTAATTCCTAATCTCAACCATAATGACTTATTTAATATAACCTACTGTAACGGGGCCCGAGTGCCACGGGGTGTGGAACAGGACGCACAGACTCCCTCTACGTTGTGCAATGTTTAATAACATTAAACACACAGGACAATGGTGGCACTCACACGTAACATTAATAGCAAACATGTATACACTTAAGGCTAATGATTAACATGGGCTACGCAAAGCTGGATGCAAACATACAACTTCAGACAGTAACAAACAATGACCAACAGTGAGGCATGCGCCGATGGAGGTTTAAATAGACAGACGAACACTAATGATTAGCCTCATGCAGGTGCGCGCCATCATGGGGGTGTGGCCACAAACAAGGGTGAATCCCCCCCCCCCCCCCGCGCATGCAGCAGTCTGTACCACGTGACTGGGGGAGGGGGGGGGGGGGGCGTCCCATTACAGAACCCCCTTTCTTCTCCAGGACTGCGAGCCCCAGGCCGCCGTGGACACATACAGACAGTACGGCTTTGCCTGGCGCCCACCCAACATGAGGTGGGCTAGGAACCGCAAGCCAGGGAGACATCCTGAATAGAGGGAAGATGGCAGAATCCCTGAATCCCTCAGGGCAGTCCGGTATGCTCCTCATACAATTGTGCCTGCAGACACATAAAAGGCGCAAATACACGCAAACAGAAGCGCCTCCACGCAAACATGGAAGGCGCTGTGCTGCAGCGCCTGCTACCCACGCAGGATCTGTAGACGTGCCCTTGACCATCTTTACGGTCCTCATGGAGCACATCAGTATTCCTCGGCCCTGGCCCCCAGCCCCCCCAGCAACCCCCTCAAGAAATTTCTGGGAGTTTTCCCTCCACCTCCAGGGTAGACACAGACATCGGTCGCGGTCCTCTCCCCAATATCCAGAGATCTAGGCAGCAGCGCGGGAGGTGCCTACGCACTTCCCGCTAGGAGGTCCGTTTTGCGCTGAGGGAGCTGGCGTCCTGTGGTGGTTGGTCATTCTGTAACGGTGGTCCGAGTGCCGCGGGGCGTGGAACAGGACGCACAGACTCCCTTGATGTTGTGCAACATCTAATGAAATTAAACACACAGGACAATGGTGGCACTCACACATAGCGAACACAATAACAAACACAAAGACACTTAACGAACACAATAACGAACACAAAGACACTTAATGCTAATGATTAACATGGGTTAGACAAACCTGGATACAAATATACAACTTCAGACGCTAACAAACAATGACCAAGACTGAGGCACGCACCGATGGGGGTTTAAATAGACTGCCGAACACTAATGGCCACAAACGAGGGTGCACCCCCCCTGCACGCGGCAATCCGTACCACGTGACTTGTGGGGGGTGGAGCGTCCCGTGACACCTACATGCATACTTCATTTCATCTCTGTGGCTAGAGTATTTATGTAATTTTTAGTGTGGTTCTAAAAGTGTGGCCCTGATATCTAAAAATCAGATCCTCTTATTTATGTATTAATCTGTGAAAAAATCCTGTTTGCTCAGTATTGCGTCCCTGCACTGAGGATTCCTTGCCTCTTAGCACTGAAGACAACTATAATTGTGGGGGTAGCAGGGAGAGAATGAGATGTGAGTGTGCTGAATGAGTGCCTTTACTGTTCGTGATAAAGGGCAAACACAAAGCACAGCATCAAGTGTGCAAAAAAGCAAAGGAAAATCACACAGGTAGTCATAGCTCAAAGGATGAACATATAGGCTTAGTCTTGAATGTTGTAATCAGTGCGGCTTTGGCAGGCTATGTCCCGGACTTTGGTCCTTGTGGGCTTTAAATCAGGCGAGAGAAGAAAGGCGATAACCTGACAAAGGTGTGCATGATTAACATTCAGGTGATTGAAAATGGGACAGGTACAGGGGTTTTTGTGTGTTTTATTTTGAGAAGCTAAAGCACACAAATGCAGACTGATAGAATGAATCTATAAATGAACATGAAAGGAACCTAACTTACTGGCAAAGTTCATGTAGCACATTCAACAACACAGCCTAGGCTGATCTGGGAAATGAATAAACATAGGCTCTGTATACAAAATGAAACATAACAAACCAGATACATTTCTTCATTTAATTCTGTTTCCCCACAGGACACGTATGACCACATCATGGGAGTGGAATTGCTGGCACAGGCAGCTCAGATTGCTCTCTCAGCCACCTTGGCTGCGTTCTGCTGCAAAGTCATTCAGTGCTGCTCCCCACGGACCAGCGTGGTAAGAACCCAGTAAAAGTACACGTGCAATTCCAGACTTCTCAGCAGTTTAAGATCAGTGGTGACGCTTCTTAACTTTGCTGTGTTATGTTCCTTCTTTCAGCCTGTCATTGCTGTGAATACAGCCCGTGGTCCTCAGTGACAGAACAGAGTTTGAAGCTGTTTAAAAATCTGCTTAATCTCTTCATTTACATATAATTCATTCATAGACCTGCAGTGATTTTTATATTATGCACATACAGTTATGTAGATACTATGTGTAATAAAGTATGAATGTAACATTAATTCACCTTCATGGGCTATTTATTCAACACTTTTATTTTATCATTATTAGACATTAGTAGACTAACAAAAATGATTCTGATTGCTCAGCCTGAGTTGTTGAATAAGGTTAAGGACCTTGCTTAGGAGTCCGGCAACGGCAACTTGACATCAGTGGGACTTGAACCAGCAACCTTACACTTTCATGTTCAGTTCTTTGACATAAATAGGTTATAGAATGTATAGGTACCCTTCAGATTCAGTCAGGGCAGACAGGCTAATGTTGGCTAGGCAACAGACTGAGGACCAGATTTACTAAGCGATTTGCATGTGCTAATGCATTTTGTGTGCACAAAAGCAGACAAGCTGATTTATTAAAACAATTAATAATTTATTACATATATGGGCACTATGCCTGAACCCATTGCTGTTGTGTGGAGAGTTATGAACACTCACAGTAGATTATCCCAGAAAGACAGAAATGGGTCACAGGTCTACAGCGGATTTCTACAGAATATCTGTATTTCTTATTGTAACTGTAGCTATAGACGGAAATCATGTTCAATTCACTGGCTGAAATATGCTCTGGACAGATCTTACATTAATTCAAATGAGCGAGTGGATTTCTGTGTCTGAGACAGTTTTGCACAATGCATTACTGCAGTATCATACAAAAGCCTGACCAGAATAATAACTAATAAAGTGCAGTGCAAATGATATATAGATGTACAATGAGGCATGAAAAATAGATAAATTACAGTGCATAGTTTTTAAGTCTGATGGCTGCAAGAAATACAGAAAAGCAGAAAAGCATTTATTCCTGCAGCTAGGCTGAAGCAGCCTGCTGTTCCTATGTCCTTGGAGTGTTTTGTGTAGTGGGTGGGAGGGGTCTTCATCATCACTGTCCTTGGAGTGTTTTGTGTAGTGGGTGATGGGGGTCTTCATCATCACTGTCCTTGGAGTGTTTTGTGTAGTGGGTGATGGGGGTCTTCATCATCACTGTCCTTGGAGTGTTTTGTGTAGTGGGTGGGAGGGGTCTTCATCATCACTGTCCTTGGAGTGTTTTGTGTAGTGGGTGGGAGGGGTCTTCATCATCACTGTCCTTGGAGTGTTTTGTGTAGTGGGTGGGAGGGGTCTTCATCATCACTGTCCTTGGAGTGTTTTGTGTAGTGGGTGATGGGGGTCTTCATCATCACTGTCCTTGGAGTGTTTTGTGTAGTGGGTGGGAGGGGTCTTCATCATCACTGTCCTTGGAGTGTTTTGTGTAGTGGGTGGGAGGGGTCTTCATCATCACTGTCCTTGGAGTGTTTTGTGTAGTGGGTGGGAGGGGTCTTCATCATCACTGTCCTTGGAGTGTTTTGTGTAGTGGGTGGGAGGGGTCTTCATCATCACTATCCTTGGAGTGTTTTGTGTAGTGGGTGATGGGGGTCTTCATCATCACTGTCCTTGGAGTGTTTTGTGTAGTGGGTTATGGGGGTTTTCATCATCACTCTCCTTGGAGTGTTTTGTGTAGTGGGTGGGAGGGGTCTTCATCATCACTGTCCTTGGAGTGTTTTGTGTAGTGGGTGATGGGGGTCTTCATCATCATGGACACTTTTGCCAGCATCCTTCTCTCTGTCACTGTATCCACTATGTTCAATTAACCCCCAGGACTGAGCGAGCCTTTCTAATGATCTTGTTTAATGATCTTATGGACGACCCATTGTATTTCTTTCGCAGCCAAGCATCATCTTTTACCTTTATATCCTTCTGTCGTTATGTTAGTTTACTGACTTGCATCAGAGTTGTCTTTATTTTGGGTTTCATCCTTTGTTTCTAAGGGGCACGGTGTGGGCCTGTGGCTTGTATTTTGTACACTAGAGTATCAACCATATCTACTTAAATGGCATATAACGGCATTCATGTCTGATAGCATACTATCTGATGATAGTCACTGTATTGGCAATCCATTCAGATTCTTGCATTCCTGTTTAATGTGCAGTAGCAGTAGGTGTTGTATTTGGTTAGTGATATTTTATATTTAGTGATATTTGAACGTTTTTTAAAAACAATCTACCGAAATTCATCAATATGTCATTACATGTGTGGCATATCAAGGCGTGTATTTTGTTGTGACTCTATTGGTCATATTAGTTATAAGTGACATCACTGTCACAAAAGATTACACAAATCCAGATAAATATTATTTTCTACTAGTGTGTCTTTTTAAAATACCCTTACCATCAATCTGGAACTAAGACGTTGAGTAAGAATAGAGAAGTGTTTGAACCAGCGCGATGGGTCTTGCCGGCCACCGTACTATCCAAATCTTAATCGGCGTCAAATTTCGTGTGGGGTGGGACTGAAAAATATCAAAACCCGAAATCGTCTGTTTATACGAGATAGCCTAACCGATATATAGACGAAGGGACAGTAAATATGGCAGGTATGTTATGTTTTAAACTTTAGGCTTTGTAAAAACGTAATAGACTGACAAATCACAAGGTGCATTAGATTTACGTTAGCACTTAACTTTCAAGCAACCAATAGTCAGACTGTTATGTAAACAAAGTTTTTTGACCAATGAGTTAAGTGGTTTACCTACCATAGACTGCTAATTCTATGGACGGCGACTTGTTGGAAAGTTGGGTGAGTTTTTGGAAAGGGACAGTAATACCAGTAAAGTTCTTAACCAGCAATAAATAAGGAAGCAATACATGGTTTCAAAGTTTTACAGAGAAAGCTTTTTTCATTTAAACAGCCTACCCACAGCCTTGACACTCGCCTGATTAACATAGTTAACGTTAAATTCTAGCGTTGTGGAGCTGTAACGACGACGCTCACACATCCTATTACTGTGCGTATACGGACTCATTACGCCTTAATAACGGACTTAATAACGGCGCATAACGTTTGCATTTTGTTTTGTTTCTCTAGCTAAATTGAACTTTGCGTGTAAAACAGATTGCAATTAAACGCGTACTTTAAAGTTGAGACGGTATTGTTAGCATAAGTTTTAATGCGCAAACGTTAGTTGGATAATTTAGTTATTTCGCTAGATTTTCAGCCAAAGTGTGTCTTAGCTAGCTATAGCAACTTTCATCCGATGCACAACGCTTACACTGAGTACAGATGGGGACCAGATTCAGAGTCCTGAGAAAAGTGATCACCCCTTCATGTAAATTTCAGCTGTATTGCTTTTAAAGTACAACCATGATTCTATTTATTTATCTTTGTATGACCATTTCACTCAGTAGCTTATAGTCAGCCTACTAGAGTGTTGACTCTGGAGAATGTAACAGTTGTGATGACACCCGTAATAAATAGCTTTCGCCACTCGTCTCAGCAATATATTCTGAGGCCAATGTAACAGGATATACTATGAATGAAGATTACTGGGAGAACTCAACAGAGCTACTATTAACATCACGGTAGTAGATTAAATTAAAACTACTTTAAATTGATCCTAAATACTGGGGAAGCTCCTTTAAATGTAATATCTAATGTGCTCTTATTGTGAAAGAATGTTCAAAAAGTGAAGTTTGTTAAGTAAAATGTAAAAAATAAAGATAAATGAATAGCATAATTTAACCACTACATGGATTCCACAACACTTTGAGTATGCATGGGGAAAATTATTTAGTTAGGGCTGCCAGTCACAACTGTTACATTCCCCAGTGTTCACACTCTAATAGGCTGACTATAAACCACTGAGTGACACTGGTCACTGGAAATAGGGCTGACCACCTAGCATATATGACAACTTGAATATATATTATTTGAATTTGTAAAACTTGAATTTTTGATTCTGAATTTAATAACATTGAAAAATACAAGTGAAAATAAGTTATTGAAAAATTCAACAGTTGAATTCAGAGGCAAAACATTCAGAAACATAATTTCATTGCAAATGAAATCAGTGTTAGAAATTCAAAGGCTTTAAAATTAAAAGTCTGATGAGACAAATTTGCATCTATATGATGACTTCTAAACTTTGCCCATATAGAACTTATTTTGCCCTTCTCTGTCCTCAGTGGTTTGCTTCAACAAAAAGAGCGCTTGCTCATTTCAAAATAAAAGCCCTGAACAGCATTATTTAGTGTACGTAATAACAGCGCATTGCTACACCACATTAGTGTATACTAATGATAAGTCCTTACTTTATGAATGGTTTTAGTGCAGTTGTTTCCTGTTTTACTTCTGCTTACTTCTACTTAAGTATTTTCTGGAATAAGAATATTTCTGCGTGAGTGCTGCACTAATGACTGCTACTTTGATTTTATGTTTAATAGAAGAAGGTGAGGTGGAGATTATTGACTCTGGTGTTCAGAATGCTGGTCCCCCAAACCAAAGCTCCATGACTGAAACAGGAGCCCTAGTGGAGGTTGCCTTTAAGAAAGACCCCTATCAAAAAAACAAGTACCTGGAGGCAGAACCTAAAGCTTTAGGGGTGTGTACATGACACCTACACTTGAGGGTCTCATCACTTTAGATCTCTTTTTAATGTTTTAAATGTTTATTCACAAAGCTAAGATGATATCCATGTTATTCCCTTTTCCATAGATTACACAGATTATGCTTAGTCTCTTTATTATGAGCATCAGAATGGCAACTTTGGGAAATCAAGTAATGCCTAACATTTTCATTGGAAGTCTTGCTTTATTTGTAAGTATTAACAGTTTAAAACAGATCTCTATAGAATTAAATCATTATCTAATCATTATCTGGGCTGATCACATAATCCAATTCTGGTGCAGTTGGTTGTTGTTGTTTTTTTTAAAATGCAGTATCTGATATCTGATTTCTAGTGTGTATTTGTTTTCAATCCTGCAGGGCTTAATAGCTGGTGGTGTGGCAGTAGGTGCTCAGAACCTGCATCTTCCTACAGTAAGCAAGGAAACACTGACACACCACCTGGACACCTTACAACATAGCTTCCATTATTCAGAATACAGTCACAGCACATACATGATTTTTTCATAGCAATGATTTAAAGGTGTGTGCCTCTGTCTGTGTGCATGCCTGTTCTCTTTTGCAACAGCTGAAGGCCTGTTTGGGAGTGCAGGTTGTGATGTGTGCCTCATCAGTCGTCTGCTTTATCAACAGCTTGGGACTACTGATAGGGAACCGACTCGATTCCATGTGCTGGACGTACTTCCTTGTCAGTTCAGAAAAAGCCATGTGTCTCAGACTCCTGGTAATGCAGATTTTTCGAATATTGCAGCAATTTACTTAGAGTCACTTCCTTACTGTTCCAGCTAAAGAGCACAGTCATGAGAAGTTAATGCTTTGATATTGCTCAGTATGTTATGCTCATCACATAAACACTTCTGACATAAAAATAGGATGTAACCGGCACATTTGACCCTGATACTGCAGGAAAAAGTGTAGAGATTGAACCTTCTCTGTAGCCTCTTTCGGATGTGTATGCTAAGCCAGTTACAAGTCAGATTTCAAAATAGATCTAAGAGCATGAGAAAGGTTATAAAGAAGGATTTTGGAAAGGTATGTAGGAGCAAGCCATGCAGAACTTAAAATGTGAGAAAGAGGATTTTATATGTAATATGGGAACAAACAGGTACAGTATGTAGAATGCAGAATCAAGAAGGATGCCAAGGTTTCTCAGTCATTGTAATAGCATACAATTGTAAAAGCAAAACTGGACAATTTGGAGACTTGGGATTTGGGGCCTAATAGCATAGATTCAGTTTTCAGTGCTTAAGAAAATTCTCATTTATTCAGACTTTGACATCAGAGGTACAAGCTGGTTGACCAAAGTACTGTACAGGCTTAATATTAAAGTAATCATAAGGTAAACCTTACAATCATAGCAGTAAGACCTAATATTAAAACATATATCACAGTAAAGTAGTGACAGTTGTTAACTAACTTAGCTAGAGTTAAAATCTTCAGTATTGATTTACAAATATCTAAAAACTGAGGAGTCTTAATATGGGAATTCAAGTTATTCCAAAGAGTTGGGGCAGGTACTGTCAAGGCTCGATCACCACTGCCCTTGACCTTAGACCTGGGTATCTATAAAAGCATTAGGTTGACCGACCTAGGAGCTTTCAACATAATATGAACCTGCTGAATGTATGATGGTGCTCTCCCATTCAGAGCTTTAAAAATCTAACAGTAAAATGTTAAAATGAATCCTAAATGTCACTGGAAGCCAGTGAAGGGATGCCAGGACAAGCAATATTGATACATGCTATTATATACTTCCTTCTCCCTCGACCCAAGTGATGTAATGTGGTTATCCAAAAGATCAAGTGGTCCAACCATTGTCATTTCAGTTTTTTGTCATTCTAACTGAATTCATGTAGTTTTTATATAATTCAAGCAATAAAGTAAAAATCTTCAAAATATGAGTAACAGCTGCAATTTTGAAAGCAGAAGGAACAAAACTAGAAGACAGACTTGTATTTATCAAATGAGCAACTGAAGTAGAGATGGCATGTACATGGGCCTTGAGAAGAGAGGTAGGGACAGGGTCTAGCTGACATGATGAAGAGCTAGATTTGGTAATTAGGTTTCAGAGACAAAAGTAGGCTCTGTGCTGGTGGAACTAGTAAATGTACTTTGAGAGATTACAGGAGAGGATTCAAAAGAGAAGTGTGGTTGAGGACAAAAGGAAAGTGTTGATAAATCTTACTGACTTTAATATTTAATGGCAACCATAGTGAATAAATTTAATTTAGCCCATAAACCTACTTCACAAAATTCATTCTAACTCTATGGCCAGACTATTTATGCAAAAAACAAGCCCTTAATAAAATAAGATACTCTTATTTATTTATTAATCTATGAAGAATAGCTTGCTCATTGCCTCACTACCATGAGGATTACTTCTCTTTGCACTAAAGTCAGGTGATTTAAAGGAGGTAAATGCAAAGACATACAGTGAATCTGTAAATGTAGAGACATACACAGAATTTGTAAATGAACATAAAGATGGCTAATTTACTGGGACAGTGCAAATAGCACTTTCAAAAAACACAGACTAGGCTGGTCTGTCGGATGACTAGACATTGGCTCCGATTATGAAATGGATCCCTAATCACTATTCCCTATATTGTAAAACAAGCACTAATATATAGAATACTATAATAGAGAATAGAATGTGTGATTAAGTAAATGACTTCATACATTATAATTAGTCCTTGTGTGCTCCCTTTGTTGGTTATCGTCGCTACCAATGTCTCTACGTGAGTCGCTCGTGTGAATTATATCTGTAGCCTGTAACGTCTGTGTTTGTTTTCACCAGTTTATGTTTCTGTATATCGTCAGTGTTAAATGTTAATAATGTTCACCCTTGTAATTGTATGTGAGTGCCACTTATGTTGTCCGTGTTATATGTCAATAAATGTCATGCACGAACGAGGAAGTCTGTGCGTCCTGCCCCGCACCCTGCGGCACTCAGGCCAGCTTCATTACAATTAGTTAAAAGGACATTCCCCATTATGTTTATGGGTATTATGTAGAATTTTAATAATAACAAACTCTCTTAATAGTGAACTACTATAATAAATAGAGTATCATTTCAGAAAAATCCAGAGTGAAGGACCACCCTGGCTACCTGCTTTTGTAGGGAACTCTATAAAAGTAACTAGTAATAGTAAGACTTGGCTCCACCCACAATGTGTACATTTTAAAGAGAAAGGTTAGAAGTAGACTAAGGCACATAATTATGTCCTGAAACGTAACAAACCAGATACATTTCTTCATTTAATTCTGTTTTTCCACAGGACACGTATGAACATGTCATGGGAGTGGAAATGCTGGCACATACAGCTCAGATTGCTCTCTCAGCCACCTTGGCTGCGTTCTGCTGCAAAGTCATTCAGTGCTGCTCCCCACGGACCAGCGTGGTAAGAACCCAGTAAAAGTACACGTGTAAATCCAGACTTCACAGTTTAAGATCAATAGTGAGCTTTCCTAACTGTGCTGTCTTATGTTCCTTCTTTCAGCCTGTCATTGCAGTGAACACACCCCATTCTCCTTAGTGCCAGAACTGTTACACACTGTTTAAAAATGTATTTAATTTCTTGAATTCATTTACATATAATCTATACATATACAAACAATGATTTCTTTACATACTCTTACAAAAGTGCATAGGTATTTAATCTGTAAAGTGGAATATTAATGTAACATTAAACATAATTAAACATACACAATTTCACTTAAAACACTTTCGTGGACTGTTTATTCAGACACTTTTACGGTATCATTCGTTGTCATAAATAGGCTTTAGAATATATAGGTGTTCTTCAAAGAGTCAGAGTCAGTTAGCATTGACAGGCTAATGTTGGCTAGGCAACAGACCAAGGTTTAGTAAGAATTTTGCATGTCCTATTGCATTTTGCATGCACATAATCATGCAAAGCTAATTTATTAAAGATCTGTAAAAGTTATTTTTCATGTCACTACAGAGCTGCAGGTTTTAGTACCTCTCATTTCATAAATATGCATTTTAGGAAGTTTCACTGTTGAACTGCAAAATTAGGAGTGGATGTGAAAATGAACAACCTGCAGAAATGTAGTCACATGAACTGAGCAGAAAAAAATGAATGTTTTTTTATGCCAAGGAAAAAGGAGCACAATTATTCTGTCTAACAAACAGTGCTGCATCGATTGTCAAAGGGATCATTAGCACAAACAGAAAATATTTCTCCAGAGAATTACTAATAGTAATAAAATCATATTGAATGCATAAATAATGTTGTATTGTGATTATTTAATTAAACATAATATGACACAAATCCACAAACATGGAGGAGGCATGATATTCTTGGTCTTCCAAAACATTTGCCTAATCTTCGCTTAATGAAATTGTTTATTTCACCAAGAGTGGCAAGAACTGCATGCATTTCTTGAGGCCAATAACAATGATGATTCAAGTGTGACATTATGTACAGTTTCACCTGGTTCATGTAGAGTCTATTGCATTTGTAGCAAAGTTTTCTTGTGTGCGTTCATCAAAATATTGTGTTTAGTAGATAGAAGAGAATTACTATTGTGGTTAGCATACATAATTTACTATTAATAGAATTCTCAAGGTTTAATGTTCTATATCATTGCTGTATCAGTCACAGTTGTTATATGCATAGTATGGATTGCAGTAGAACTGTTGAGCTCTGCTCTGAAAAATGAATTCTGGAACATTATAAAATGGTTTGTTAAAATCTGTGGATTACATTTTTGTACACAGTATGCATTATAATGAATTCCGGGCACACTGAAAATTACAGACACTGAGGATTTACACACATGCGGCCAAATGTATACACACAGCATAGTGAAACGCACCAGTGAATTAATGTGCAGGCGCCAGTATATGCAAGTGTAATACACTATCATACATTAATGTAAGTAGTAAGTAATTTATATGAAAATGCTTCATCGATATGCGCAAGGGTTTCATATGTATGTGCAAGTAGTGTGTGTTGCCAAACGTTTCACTGATTTTGCTTTAAACAGCCCCTCATATCACTGTGTCAGGGAGTTTCAGGATAGAAGGCTCTAGTAGAGAGGGAAGAGGGAACGAGAAGACAGATACAAGACACAAGGGACAAGTGAAAAAGTCGTGTTAACGAGAAGTTGTGAGATGAGACTTTAAAATGTTTAAAAAATGTTTAAAATGTTAAAAAGTTTAAAATTAGCAGTTTTCTGAGCTGTGGACTGTTAGCACTGTTTTGCTAGCACCAAGGTTGGATATACCCCTTTGTGACTGGAGAGCCATTTTGGGTCCTCTGATTCATCAGTTTCATCAATGTAACACTGTTGAGGAGGAATTGGACTTTTCACTGATTGAGGTAATTTGAGCTATAAGTGAACTGTTTTTTTCCCACTCAGTTGAAGAGGTTAATTGATTAGTCACGCTACACTCAAGTACTGAACAGGTCTGCACCAGTTTGTTAATTTGTGCCAGTATGTTTGTGTTTTTTTGTTTCATGCCTATTCTAGAAGATATGAGAAGGATTCTAAGTGCTGGATCACTTGAAAGAATATAGACTCAAAGACTTGATAAGTCCTGGTTTTTCCAAGCACAACTGAAGTATATGAGTCACATTGTGTCCAACCTTGAAAAGATCCAAGCTGTAGTGCAGTGGAAAACTCCCACAGACTTGAAGTCCCTGTCTGTATTTTTAGGGTTCATCTATTCATCTATTATCCAGGCAGCTAAAGGTTTTCTGTGTTGGATTTGAGAACTGAATACTACAAGTTCGCAATGGCTGACACAGAAAAGCAGAAAACTGCATTTATATGACTCTGGGGATTTTAGCCTTAAAATGGACAATAGTAGATATATTCCTCAGGGATCTCTACAGGGCACAATTTACAGTAAGAACTGACAACAACCCACACACTTATGTCCTGTCTACAGCCAAGTTGAATGCCCCAAGCAAAGTTGGCTTGCAACCCTTTCTACCTGGATTTCAGCATCCAGCACAGGCCTGAGCAGGAGAAAACATGCTGATTTGCTGTCCATAAACGCCACTGAAAATGAGGGGTGTAAACCACTGTCAGCAGTGAAAGCCATCTGCAAGAGGGTCAGTGTTTCAGACGCTACAGATAAGCCATGTTATAAAGAGCTATTAGGAGCCCGCCCCATGCCTGCTGTCATGAAGATTTAAGGAGGGCACAAGAATATAATGCAGCCATCAGAAAATTTAAGCAGGCCATGATCACATGCCAGCCCACATCCAGTCTAACCAGGCATGAGACTTGGACAGTTGTTTGTTCAAAGATCTGCTGAATCTGCTTGGTATCAAAAAGTCTAGGACAATGCTATACCATCCTCAGGCGGTCCCAGACAGAACAATTCAATCTCACACTGATATAGAAATTGTGAACACTTGACCCCAAGTTTGGCGCATGCTTATAACTGCTGTTTGGCAGGGAGGCACCCTTACCTGTAGATCTATGTTGGAAGACAAGGAGCAAGTGAAACACCAGTAGTCTGTCAAGAACCTGTTTAGAACCAGATCTCACAGATATTTGGCAACGGAGGAGAGGACCCAGTGGAGAGGGGAACTGACTCGGAGAGGTCAGTCTAGGGATAATGGGCGTCGCTACAGGCCTAAAGGACCCCATGATTTCTGTCCTTTTTACGCCTAACCCTGGACTAGATTTGTCCTTATTAGGATGACTGTCAGGTGAGGACAAACATTTAGAAAAGGTAAGAGCATAGCACAAAGATTTAGACAGAGCATTATACTCTGTGAATTTTAAATGATAAAAGAAAATATGAAGCCAAAATATTATGTACTTTATCAGGAGGCCAATATGGATTTTATGGGTTAGGAAGCGAATGGCTGCGTGGGGGCAATGCAGTTGTTAACTATAGGGAGATTAACAGTTAGCTCTTTATCTGAAGCATAATTCATTATTTAACATACATACTTAGTCACTGTGGCTAGAGTATTTATGCAAAAAGGGTTCAAAAAGGGTTACTTTTAGTGTGGTCTGGATATCTCATTACCTGATGCTCTTATTTTTCTATTAATCTGTGAAAAATCTTGGTTGCTCAGTATTGCCTCGCTGTCATGAGCATTCCTTGGCTCTTTGCAACCCTCATAATTAGTTATCCCAAGTGATTTCAAGAAGCTAAATCACATAAATACAGAGACATACAGTGAATCTGTACATTAACATATAAGAGGGCTAATTTACTGACACAGTCCAGGTAGCACTTTCAAAAACACAGGCTAGGCTGTTTTGTGAGATAAATAGTAAATAGAGCATCGTTTCAGAAAAATGCAGAGTGTAGGACCACCCTGGGTACCTGCTTTTGTAGGGAACTTTTTTTTTGTTGTGTCACAGTTTCTTACAACCAATCAAGACCTGGCTACACCCACAATGTGTATATTTTGGAGAGGAAGGTTAGAGGGAAGTAGACTAAGGCACATAATTATATCCAGAAACATAACAATACAGATACATTTCTTAATTTAATTGTTTTTCCACAGGACATGTATGAACATGTCATGGGAGTGGAATTGCTGGCACAGGCAGCTCAGATTGCTCTCTCAGCCACCTTGGCTGCGTTCTGCTGCAAAGTCATTCAGTGCTGCTCCCCACGGACCAGCGTGGTAAGAACCCAGTAAAAGTACACATGCAATTTCAGACTTCTCAGCAGTTTTCTCAGAAAGTTCCTTCAGACTTCTCAGAAAGTTCCTTCTTTCAGCCTGTCATTGCTGTGAATACAGCCCGTGGTCCTCAGTGACAGAACAGAGTTTGAAGCTGTTTAAAAATTTGTTTCATCTCTTCATTTACATATAATTCATACATAGACCTGATTTTTATATCATGCACATACAGTTTTGTAGGTACTATGTATAAGGAATTAATAAATGTAACATGAATTCACGTTCATGGACTGCTTATTTAGCACTTTTTTAAATCATTATTTGACATTAGTAGACTAACAAAAAAATTATTCTGATTGCTCAGTCTGAATTGTAGGATAAGATTAAATGCACTAATGTTACATTTTTAGGCCTTTAATTGAATAAACCAAAACAATACAATTCTTTGAAATATTACTTCAGTTGGTATCTTGAAAGTCTAAACATGAATAAGTAACAGTATATATAAATCCATCACAACAATTAGTTTAAGAAAGATGGCATCATTATATCAAAGAGAACGTCATATTTGAGTGCATTGGTTGTTCTAAATCATGTGGCTCCACTTCTTTGATGAGATAGCAGTTGCATTTTAGAGAGAAAATGAATGATGTTATTTAATCACTGATTGTCACGGGATGCCCCCCCCCCCCCCACACGTCACGTGCAGGGGGGTTTACCCTTGTTTGTAGCCACACCCCTGTGATGGCACGCAGCTGCACGGGGTTTAATGTGAAGTGTTTGTCCATCTATTTAAACCCCCGTCAGTGTGTGCCTCAGTGTTGGGGAACATGTAAATAAACTATGTCCTGTTCTGGATTAAATACTATGGGTTTAATGTATTGGGGACCTTGAGTGTTGCATATTTACTTAAATTGGTTGAAAGAGTAAAGGTTAAACCAAGGGAGACTGATAAGAAAGCATGGAAATATTTTGACAAGAACAGTGAAGATATGCTGGAAAAGGCAAAAATGTGGTTAGAGGAGGCTGAAAAAAGATAGAAGCAGCAGGTAGGGCATAGAAAAGGTAATAATGAAGTGTCTCAGTGTGTTTCCTTAGCTGATCCTGACCTCGATGCCGCCCCGCCGAGAGCCCCCCAGCTGATTCAACAGCCACAAGTGCTAACAAACCCACCTCCATATCCTGAGCCAGGGACTTCATCGCTAACATCAAAGCCGTCTCCATATGACGAACCAAGACGACAACTGGAGGCAATAACCTCACCAGTGGCTCATCGCACTCGAAGTCACACCACTACAAGGCCATCTGCAGAGCCTGAGGCAGGCTGCGCCCCGCAGTTCCCGATGGTGGAGGTGTCTGGACCAGATGGAGTAATTATGGCCCACCGCCACTGGACTGCAGACGACATCATGAAAGCGGCCGACAGCCTGAGCAAACCAGGCAATATCTGCGGACGACGCTTCGGACATGAACTTATGGCATTCGTGCAGTCCTGCAGACCAACTCAGGCTGAACTGAGACGATTGCTTATGATTCGACTTGGACCGCAGTATAACCGCACTGACAGAGACTGGGTGGATGGAGATGTTCATCTCCATCTGCCTGAGTGGAATGCACTGCCCCAAGGGCAGCCTGACCTAAATGGCCCATACAGAGATATGATAAGAAGACTCATCGAAAGGGTGGAAGCAGCATACCCGACAACTATTAACACCGACATGATAGCAGCATGCAAACAAAGGGATGACGAGCCCGTGGCTGATTTCCTTGTCCGTTTGACACGCGTCCATACTGATCATTGTGGAATTGATGCACCAGCACAACGTGCAGGGGGCCCCAGAGAAGTGGGGGCTGGGAAACTCATCTGAAAAACAGCTTCCTTATGAATATGAGAAAGGACATTAGCGACCTTATCAGAAAAAACTGCATCGGCTATAGTCGAGCCCCTTTGTCAACTATTGAAGAACACGCCAAGCATCACGAAACTAATCTGGGCAAGAAGGATGCTAGACGGGAGCGCCAGCACGCCGACACCATGCACCAGGCAATGCTGACTATGCTCCAAGCAGTAGGAGACAGAGGAAGAGGTTGCGGACGTGGCAGAGGACGCGGACGCGGACGAGGGAGAGGAAAAGAGTTTGGAGGAAGGGAATGCTTCAATTGTGGAAAATTCGGACACTTTGCAAGAGACTGTCCTGAAGAAGAAGGGGAAGATAGTGACAGCACGGCTGTGGAAGTTAAAAAAGATTGACGGGTGGTGGAGAGGCAGGACAGCGGCGGGCCACTGAAGGAAGACGACAAAAGGGAAGTAACAAATTTAAATGACCAATTACTACAGCAGATTAGTAAAGGGTCAAGAGGCCTCCCCGAAGTAACTGTGAATGTAGAGGGAAAAAATGTTAAGTTTTTGGTTGACAGTGGTGCCACCCACTCGGTGTTGAGAGAAGGTTTACTAGAATGTAGAATGAGACCAGGGTATGGGATAACAGTAACTGGAGTGGGAGGCCATCCTATCGATGAAAGGATGTCCGAGCCTCTCCAATGTAGTTTAGGAAATGTCCAATTTAAACATAGCTTTTTGGTGTCAGAAACGTGTCCAATTAATTTGTTAGCTAAAGACCTAATGTGTAAACTTGGATGCACAATTAGCAGCAACCCAGAGGGGTTATTTGTTATGTGGGAAACACCCACACAGGGAGTCCAGTTAGAAGTAGGGGTCCCTTTGTATGTTTCTGAATTGCAGTGCACTGCTGGGGAAGTACTAACCCATTTTATGACTGAAGTTACTAACACGCTACCTGGTGAGCTGATTATTAAACAAAGTGACTCTATTCACCGTACGATGAAGGTCCATGAGGGATCAGACGTTGATTTTGAGCAGAAATTTGACTTAGGGGGCAGCGACAGTTTGACTATCACAGCTATAGTGTGGGACTGCGAGTGGGCTGCGGGAGTGGTGCAGCTCTCAGCTAAACAGAAATCTTTATATTCGGTCTCACATGCAGCACCTCAAGGCCACAAGGCATCCAAATCTAAATTACAGTTTTGCAAGCAGCAAGTGCATTTTTTAGGACATGACATTACCGAACAAACGTGCATGCTGACTAAAGAACGGGTGAATGCTATATTGACTATACCGAAGCCTACGACGAAAAAACAGCTGCTGTCTTTCTTAGGCATGTGCTCCTATTGTAGAACGTTCATACCATCTTATGCAGAGCATGAGGGGCCACTCAGGAATATAATACCGACCAAGGGGTCGAATTCCTCTCAGTTACAGTGGACGCCGGAAGCTGAAGCGGCCTTTACAGCATTGAAGCAATTATTACAGGTCATGCCCGCCTTAGGCATCCCAGACCTCAGTAAATCATTCGAACAGACAGTGGATGTGAAAGGACAATACATGACAAGCGTTTTAACGCAAAAACACGGGGACAAACAGAGGCCAGTAGCCTGCTTCTCAGCAAAGCTGGATGCAGTTGCAGCAGGCCTGCCATTGTGCATAAGAGCAGTAGCCGCAGCAGAAAAGGCCCTAGTAGCATCCAGAGATATAGTAGGGTATGCTAATCTGACCCTACACGTTCCCCATGCAGTATCACGAATATTGCAGGACCAAAAGGTGGCACATTTATCCACTCAGCGATGGCTTAAGTACTGCACTGCTTTATTGGACATGCCAAACGTTACTGTGTAACGATGCACAACCTTGAACCCCTCCACTCTATTGCCTATAGAGGAGGAGGGGGAACCCCATGACTGCCAGCAAGTGTTAGAAATTGCAACATCTCCTAGAATAGATTTAAAGGAGGAACCGATACTTAACGAGGACCTGGAGTTGTTTGTGGATGGCTCAGCCAAATGTGACTCTCAAGGCACTAATCGAGCAGCATATGCCGTTGTGTCACACACGGAAGTGGTGAAAGCAGAACCACTCCCATCTAACTACTCAGCGCAGGCAGCTGAGCTTGTCACACTCATACAGGCATGTAAGCTAGCACAGGATAAAACTGTGAATGTTTGGACTGATTCCCGATATGCTTGGGGAGTGGCACATGAGTTTGGGCCATTTGAAAACATCGCAACTTTTTCACCAGCTCAGGAGCAAAGATAAAAAATCACCGCCTGGTAGCAGAACTATTGGAAGCAAATCCAACTGCGAAGGAAGCAGCAATTATGAAGTGTGCCACACACACAAAGGTGGATGACGCTGTGTCGCAAGGAAATGCTCATGCGGATAAAGTGGCTCAACTCACAGCGTTACAACCACTAAAACCACAAATGGCACAAGCAGATACTGAACCAGAATAACTACCAAAGATATCCAAAGACAAGCCACTCCACAGGACTATGCGAAATGGAAAAAAGGGGGGTGTAAGGTGGGATATGGGTATACCCGAACATGAACTAACCATGTCTCCCCACATCTTATATGAAAGGACTAATTGAGATTGCTCATGGGAGGAGTCACATGAGCAAAGGGGGGATAGTGGAGAGTATAACGAGATATTGGTATGCACCAGGAATAAACACACACACCCAAAATTTTTGTTCCCGATGACTGGTATGTGCACAAAATACACCGCATGGAGACAATCATACCAAACATGCACCCGCCGGACACCCGCCGCTTAGTGAACCATTTCAACCTTGGCAAATAGATTTTGTAGAATTAACACCAGCAGAAGGGAAGAGATACATGCTTGTGTGTGTGTGTGCATGTTTAGTAAGTGGGTAGAGGCCTTCCTAACGGGAAAACAAGATAGTGATGCAGTAGCAAAAGCGCTACTGAGAGAAATTATTCCCCGGTGGGGGTTATCTAGGAGTGGATATGAGAAAACACTACAGCTATCACCCTGCTAGCGCAGGGGCGGTAGAAAGGGCAAATGGAACCATTAAAGGGGGATTAGCTAAAATGATACAGGAAACAGGCATGAATTGGGTTAAATGCCTCCCCCTAGTCCTGTGGCAATGTCGAACCAGGCCGCAGGCACAAACAGGCTTATCAGCCTTTGAGATAGTGTTTGGATGGCCTCCCAACACAGGGGTACGACCGCCCGACTGGGACACTAACCTGATCAATGAGTCATTTTGCAGTATTGTGTGTCTCTGCACAAATCTCTCTCCCATGTGTCTAAGCAGGTGAAGGCAGTCCTTCCTGAGGTGATGGATACTCCCCTCCATACGCATCAGCCAGGCGATTGGGTGCTGATTAAAGACTTCAGAAGGAAGCGGTGGAGTCAACCCAGGTGGAGAGGGCCATTCCAAGTGCTACTGACGACCAACACTGCTGTCAAAACCAACGGAAGAGCAACTTGGGTACACCATACCCACTGCAAAAAAGCCCTACAAACGACTAGTAACCATGAAGAGCAGAATGACCGAAGCGATGACTCTGGCAGCGCAGACGAGTATAAAGGATCCTGACACGCAGGACGAAGACTTCTATAGACTAAGAACATTATGATGAATGAAATTACAAATGATTGTATAAGAATCAAAGGGGGGAAGTGGTGATGGAAAATATTATTCGATCATGTATTATCATGTGATTCATATGTAATGATTCATGTATAATCATGTTAATCCTTTCCATCATATAATCCTGTATGAATAGTTTAGTCTGCACACTCTGTCTCTGTATATTGTGTGAACAAAACGACTGCTGAATCAGCTTCTTCGTGATCTTGCATGTGTCGTGCGACTAATGCTGATAAAGTGGAACTAGCAAACTGTGTCCGTCCTGGTGGAACAGAGCGTCCCGGTATGTGCAAGAGTGTTTAGTGCGATAAGGAGCAGGAAATGGGTAAACATGATGACAGAACATCCCTTCCGGGATGTGAAGTTTAGATATAAGGAGCAGAGTCAGTCTATTGCTTTAGAGCTTTTGCTTTAGAGCATTAGCTCTCACACAGCAGTGTTTTATATGTCCTATTTTCTTTATTAAATTACTCTTTTAATCACATCTGACTTGCTGTTTATTCAAATTTCCACCACAATGTTCATGTTAGTGTCAATTGTCACAGCTGTAGACGGACTTTCTAGCGAAAGGTGCGTGGGTACTGCCCGCACTGCCGCTTCCTGGATCCCAGGAGAGTGGGGAGAGGACCGCGACTGGTGTCCGGGTCCACTCCGGAGGAGGAGGGGAACACCTCCAGGAATTTCTTGGGGGGTGCCTATGGCTATCGAGCCTGGTCCGAGGAGGACCGATGTGACCTGCAACAACCAGGAAGAGGGCGGTTGTGTGGAGCCAACAGGACCCTCAGAGGGCAGAGCTGTAACCTGAGTCCCTTCCCATCAGCAGACTCGCCAGCGAGACAAATCGCCTCTGGGACACTCCTAAAGCGGCAGGAGAGAGGAGGACCATTCAGGGGAGGAGCACAGCCAGAACCGGGGAGGACGTGCACCCCCGCATGTCCGTCGAGGCCAAGGACACGTTAAACAGCGCCTGCACGGATTGCAGGCGCTGCAGCACCATGAGATGTTTGTGCTTCTGTGTTGTTGAGCGCTTCACAGTACGGCTAAAACGAAGGACTGACCCGAGAGAGGCAGACACTCTCTCCATGTCTGGTGAGGGTCTCCCAGGGAGGAGGTTCCTAGCCCGCCTGTTTGTTGCTGGTTGGGCACTGGGCGTGGGTGTATTTTGTTTTTGTGCACAGCAGCCCGGAGTTCGCTATCCCGGAGAGGGAAGCATCAGGAACCTCACACCCCGGGAGGGGTTGTCTTCGGGGAATATCTCCCCCCTGCTTGTCACGAGGAGCTTATCGGACTGCCCTGAGGGAAGCAGAGATCCTGCCTCCCTCCCTCCTGTTGAGGGGTCTCCCGGGCCGTCGGTTCCTGATGGGCACCGGGCATTGCCGTAGCGTGTGTGTATGTGTTTCCACACAGCAGCTCGGGGTTCTCAGTCCTGGGAAGGACACGTCGGGAGCCGCGCCCCTTGGGAGGGGGTTCTGTCATGGGATGCTCCCCCCCCCCCACGAGTCACGTGGTACGGCCTGCCGCGTGCAGGGGGGTTCACCCATGTTTGTAACCACACCCCCATGAAGGCACACACCTGTACGGGATTACGTGTTTGTGTGTGTCTATGTGCCACCGTTGTTTTTGTCTTTTGTTAACAAATGTGTCACCTCAGCGAGGAAGTCTGTGCGTCATGCTCCACGCCCATCGGCACTCGAGCCAGCAGATCCATTACATCAATGTCGTTGCAAATGTTTCTGTTAATGTAAATGTTAAATAACCCTGTCTCTGTTAGTGTTCAAACTGTTTGTATGTTTATGTTCACTATAGTCCCTATGTGTGAGTGCTACCGTTGTCGTTCATGTCGTGTTATTAAATGTTTCACTAGATCGAGGGAGTCTGTGCATCCTGTTCCGCGCCCTGCGGCACTTGGGCAAACGTCACACTGATCTTACTTTCCACCATTCATTTAAAAAAAAAAAATCAGTCATCAAGTTGGATCCTAAAACTTCTCAGTATGTTGTCAAAACAAAAGAGGTATAAGTGGCAATAAAATTACGACAATAAATATCTTGAATCTTGAATACTTCCACGTGTTCCTTCTCAAGTCTATTGTCCCAGATATGTTGAATGAGGTCACACCAAATAGTGCCACCCACACCAGTTAATGTTGAAAGCACCCCAGTTTACACTGTCTGTCTGGGAGGATAATGGGAAGACTGCAGTACTTGGTTGACTGGGAAGGCTATGGCCATGAGGGGAGGAGCTGGGTTCTGGCACAGGACATCCTAGGTTCTGAGTTGGTGGTGGACTTCCATTAGCTCCATCCAGAAATGCCTGCATCATGTCCAAGAGGCCATCCCAGATGGAGTCATTCTGGTTGTTGCCCCAGAGTCTGTTCCAGTGATGATACATCAGGGTTACGGTTATGATTCTGACCTTTGCTTGTTTACTCACTAGGATTACCCCATGGGTAATAAAACCACTTTCTATGCTTTTATCTGCGAGCCTCTGACCAGTTTCAGTCCCCTCACTATCAGTGGCAAATTAACAGCTTTGGGAGAGGACTGATTGCTACATGTCATTACTAGACTTGCTTTGGCTCTAAGTAATAACAGTTTGGAATTAAGTCTTCATATTTCTTTGGAATTATCATTATTTTTGTATTGATTTTAATCTAATTCGGTTGCAGTTTTCTAATTTTTTAAGATGCAGTCAGTAGTATTGAGAAGAGAGTAGACTTAGTTCTTTACTCCTCTGCCTGAGTACATCACCTGCTTCTTGTGGAGCCTTCCCTTCACGCTGGCCTTTGTATCATTGTCATGTATTCCTTGAAATCATAGTTGTTCTGCCTCAGGCAGTGCTTTGCAAGGTGTAGTGGCATCTACATTGCTAATTTGCAGTTATACTGTGTGCTGAAAGTGCTCACAGGAAGATTTCTAGCATTACGCATTCAGCTAAATTGCAGTAATTTTTTCTGAACAAGCATAGAACTGCACCGCTAATGCCAGCCATACTTCAGCCGTCTTTCAGGGGCTAACGCCATTGAATCTGTTTGGATAATTTAAGGTGTTCAGTAGTTGATATGACTGTTTCTGGCTAGATAAATGGCATAGTATTATGGGTCACGATCATGGCATACCTGGTAGTATAGTGAGACAGCTGTGTTTTAATCCTCCTTACCATTAACTTCAGCTCAACATATAGATGCTTGTGTTGCCCCCTTCAGGTGCCCATCAGTCTCACTGTTCATATTCTACTGTGCCTGCCATGTTAGTGAATCGAAGCAGGGGTGTTCTGCATTTTTGCATATTTTTAATGTTCCCTTATATGTAATTACATACCTTACATAAATAAACCAATTTACACAATGGAGGAGGGTATGGGATTTCACTTGTATTTTGTCTGCAGGGTTAACAAAAAATTAAAAAAAATCATGATCTTAACCATAAGTAATTATTTAATTTACAAGCATACTTGGTGACTTATTTATTTGCAAAACCGAGGCATAAAAACAACCCTTGGCATCACACCGTCTACCTTGGCTCCTCCTGCCCTTCAGTGCTCATCTTACTGATCAGCCACACCCCTCACCTGTACCCCATTTTATCCTCCCTATTTAACCCCCTGATACACCTGCTTTCCAAGTGAATCTTCTTGTGTTTGCCACCTCTTCTGTTTTTCAAATTCTCTTTGGCTTACCTGACTTTCTTCCTCTCAAAAGAGTGCAGTTCTGCCTAACGTTAAAATGAAGTCTGTGTGCAACTGCACCTACATAACTTGTCGTTCATGATAGCTCATCTGATAGCTTAAATCCAGATACTTTATAATACAGCAGTGTGGGACAGTGATCGAAACAGCAAAGCA
The DNA here is from genome assembly GCF_041902795.1 of Electrophorus electricus. Lineage (NCBI taxonomy): Eukaryota > Metazoa > Chordata > Actinopteri > Gymnotiformes > Gymnotidae > Electrophorus > Electrophorus electricus. The sequence goes on along the minus strand of NC_137509.1, from coordinate 13,583,496 downwards.
GACTTAAATTTAGATATATAATCTCTCGCTTGAGCCAGCACTGTGTCTGAGAGTTTTACGGAGCTCTTGGAACATCAGCATAGATTATCAGACGTTACCATCATAGTAACGGTGCTTAAAAGCCTCTTTTGGTGTTGTAACCTACAGTTTGAAGTGATTCCTGACTGATGTCTTTAATATATTGGATTTTGTTAACTTTCTTAATGCTCTATGGATTCACTGTGGAATTTCTCAAATATTAAAGCCATTTCTAAAGCTGATTTTTATCTAGACCACCCATTCATGAGCTACAGGAGTTATTCAGATAGTTGCAAAAAAAGTAAATGTACACAATACAAGCAATGGAAATTTCATAAGAAACCACATAAATAGCCACAACCATAACAAAACAATAAGCATAGTGTGCCAGGCACACAACCTGAGTTGATATGCCACCTGCCACACAGACAAACAGCACCTTCCTTGTTCTGCTGGGATGAGACTCTGGCTGTTTCCATGCAGTCCAAGCCTGTTATGCCTCTGCACCACCAAGCCAGAGAAAGCAAATCTTCTGGTGGTACAGGTACACAGGCATCTCGTCCTTCGCAGAAAAAACAGGATCCTGTATATTACGACGATGATGACATCCCAGTTAAGTCCCAGGTGAGTTTGCCTGTCTTGACCATCGCTACAGGGGGGAGCAGACTGCAGCGCAAGACATGAGTAGGCAGAGTGAAGGCTCATATAACCCATTTTACAGTACTTGGTGTGTGCTCCACATAGCCCATGTGCACTTTGAAAAGCACCAAGAGGGTTCGGTTTCAGTGTGTTCCTCCAGGGTCACCCCACCTGTACCAGTGGCTGACCCACAAGTGGCTTCCCTGCCACTTCCTGTTCCTGGCACGAAGGACTCTGCCCAGTTCCAGTTCCAGTTTCCAGCGAGAAGGACTCCACCCTGCCAGTTCTAATTCCTGTTCCCGTCATACTGGATGCTACTCAGCCTGTCCCCGGACCCGCCGCTGGACACAGCAGCCGCACCTCTGGACTCCCTGGATTCATTGCCAGTCTCATGCACGTTCCCGCTCATTCTGCCCCCGTCTGCGTCACCTGCTGCCTCTGTCCCGGGGTTCCCACCCGTCCCGCCTTGGCCTGTGTCTCCTGTTCCCCATGGGCCTCTCATGTCTCCTTTGTTGCCTGTTCCTGCTGCCCCTTTGGGGTTTTTTTTGCCTTCACCCATGCCTGGTTTTGTTTTTACCCCTGTTGTGTTGTCCGTCCCTGTGCCTGTTTTTGTGCCCATTCCAGTTCCTGTGTCCCCCTTTGTTTCTGTCCCTGTGCCCATCTGCGTGTCCGTTCTGTTTGTTTTTGTTCTTGTCGCTTTGTCCCTGTTCTGGCCTGTGTTGCGTTTTTGATTTCTTCGTCCTTTTGCGCCTCCGGTCGTCCCTCGTCAACTGTCGTCTTTTGTTGTATCTCCTCGTCCTCCCTTCCGGCCCTTTTGTCGTTCTCAGTCTTCTGTTCGGTGTTCGGTTCCTGCTAAGCTAACGTCCGCGTTATCTTATGATTATCAGAAAAGCCAATGAAGCTTCCTATATGTTAGTCATCTGTGCTAGCTAACCTAGCTAACATTGGTTCATGTGATAATTTAAGGCGATACTGACGGGACAAGCTGCGAACTGTTCTGATGCATCTGTGGAGATTTTTATTCACAAGGAATCCCACTGGTTATTTGTCATTAATCATTTCCATAACTTCAGAATAACGCAGCGGGGCTCTTGCACAACGTCAGCAACGTCAAGTTTGGCTCTAGCTGCAGTCTGACGTGTCAGGTGCATTTGACCGTCTCTATGACCCACACAAGCAGATGTGCCAAAAAGGGCAAATGGACTTTTGTCGGGCAGTTTTAGCCCGGCCTTGTGCGCATTCTTTATCTAAGCAATCTTTGCACATGAAAAGGTGGCCTAATTATCTGCCCACTGGTTGAAGTTAAAGGGTTTACAAGTACGCTAATGCCTCCTCGTTAGGTGAAACAAATATTCAAAAATATAAATTAACATTTAATTTAATTTCAGTTTATATTTCTGTCACGTTCGTCACATCTCGCTACAAAGTCATAGTTATGGCTTAATTACACGCTTTGAAACGGACATACAAATGACAACGGAGCCCATCGTCAGTAAGCATCATGTAAGAACCACTTGTACGAGCAGATCATAGACTTTATATACAGTCTGCGGAACAGATTCGTTATTAAGTTGCTCATACGAATTTCCAGCAACATAATCTTGGTAAGCAAGGTAAGTGTGTTTTGTTTAGCCTCTAATGGACTTGTACTATAATGTGCAATTATTGTTGTAAAAGTTACACCACTTTCATAGCATCAAATTAGTGTCAAGGAACAATAGCAACCGTAATCCAGATGAGTATTATTTTTACAGTAGTAACATAATCTTTTAAAACTCCCGTAATACCAATCTGGAAATAATTAATGTATGAATAAGAAGATGACATGGCGCTGTGGCTCGGGCCGGATTTGAATCCCCTTGGCAGTTCCAGATGTAATCGGCGTCAAATTTCACCGTGAGGGGTGGGACTGAAAAATAGCAAAACACATGCAAGAAAACCCACTTCACGGACATAAACAATTCTTTATTCTTTTATATTTTACGACACGGTAATCAACGTTTAGACTCAAGGACAGGAACATGGCAGGTATGTTAACTGTTTTTCAACTTTAGATACCTAATCATGTATGCGCTTTTCGGAAAAACGGAATTCGTAGCAGCTAGACTGACCCCCCAAAAAAGTGCATTAGATTTACGTTATCACTTGCCTCATCTGCAATTCAGACAGTTATGTAAATCAAATATTTTCGTAATTTTGGACAAATAAACGATTTAGCATATGCTATTAATTTTGTCTGGTGTTATTCCTGCGCGAATTAGAAGGCGGCATGCTGGAATGTTGAGTGAATTCGTTAATAAGACAATAATTCCAGTAAAGTTAATTTCCTTAATCAACAAAAAAGTAATAATTGATACCAAAGCCTTCCAGAGATGACATGTATCATTTAAAACTGCATATCTATGTCCTATATGACTCGAGGCTGTCAGTAAAATAAACATTCTCTCAAAGGTCATTTTCACACACACTCGCCTAAAAGACGTATTTCACGTTCAATACTAGCAAAAGTAGTGTGGGCCTCTACTAATGATAAGTGCTTATTTTATGAATGGTTGTAATGCTGTTGTTTCCTGTTTTACTTCCGCTTACTTCTACTTAATAATTTTTCTGGAATAAGAATATTTCTACGTGCGTGCTGCACTAATGACTGCTACTTTGATTTTATGTTTAATAGAAGAAGGTGAGGTGGAGATTATTGACTCTGGTGTTCAGAATGCTGGTCCCCCAAAACAAAACTCCATGACTGAAACAGGAGCCCTAGTGGAGGTTGCCTTTCAGAAAGACCCCTATCAAAAAAACAAGTACCTGGAGGCAGAACCTAAAGCTTTAGGGGTTTGTAGATGGAACCTACCTTTGTGGGTCGCTTCACTTTAGACCTACTTTTAATCTTTTGACTGTTTCTTCACAAGGCAGAGATGATATCTATGTTATTTCTTTCTCCAAAGATTACGCAAATTATGCTGAGTCTCTTTCTCATGAGCATCAGATATGCCATTTCGGGAAATGAGTCAATGGCACACCTGATATTTGGAGGTCTTTCTTTATTTGTAAGTTGATCTCTTTATAATAAAATCATTAAATCATTATCATTACTAGCCTAATATGATGCAGTTGGTTATTTTTTTAATGCACTGTCTGATATCTGATTTCTAGTGGGTATTTGTTTTCAATCCTGCAGGGCTTAATAGCTGGTGGTGTGGCAGTAGGTGCTCAGAACCTGCATCTTCCTACAGTAAGCAAGGAAGCACTGACACACCACCTGGACATCTTGCCCAATAGCTGCCGTTATTCAGAATACAGTCACAGCTCATACACGATTATGTCATAGCAATGTTTTAAAAGTGTGTGTCTCTGTCTGTGTGCATGCCTGTTTTGTCTCCTCACAGCTGAAGGCCTGTTTGGGAGTGCAGGTTGTGATGTGTGTAGTGTCAGTGTTCTGCATGATCACCAATCTTGGGACCGAATTTGAAAGCCCAGGCTTTCGGTTTTGCTGGCGTGACTCTCAAAACAGCACCTCGGGAAGAATCCTGTGTGGAAAACTCCTGGTAATATTGCATTTTGTTCCCTTGCTACACTTTTATTTTTACTTACAGTCTGTCGCTTACCCTTTCAGCTATAGAACACGATCATTGATATTGCTCATTGATATAGCTTTGCTATTGCTCAGTAGTTTACATTCATCACAATGCCACTTCTGACATAAAAAAAGGATGTACTCTGCAAATTTGACCCTGGTACTAGAAGAAAAGAAATTGTCTGGCTCGAACATTCTCTGTAGACCCTTTCAAATGTATATGCTCCAGTTAAGTTACTGGAAATTTGGTCTGTGTGATCTGGGCAACATTATATACACACTGACAAAGTCGAACAATTTACAGGATGATGTGGGTTTTGGCATACTGTGTTTCTGAAACTTTTAAAACTAACAGATTGTAATTCTTAATATGAAGCATAATTCATTATTTAACATACATACTTAGTCACTGTGGCTAGAGTATTTATGCAAAAAGGGTTCAAAAAGGGTTAATTTTAGTGTGGTCTGGATATCTCATTACCTGATGCTCTTATTTTTCTATTAATCTGTGAAAAATCTTGGTTGCTCAGTATTGCCTCGCTGTCATGAGCATTCCTTGGCTCTTTGCAACCCTCTTAATTAGTTATACCAAGTGATTTCAAGAAGCTAAATCACATAAATACAGAGACATACAGTGAATCTGTACATTAACATATAAGAGGGCTAATTTACTGACACAGTCCAGGTTGCACTTTCAAAAACACAGGTTAGGCTGTTTTGTGAGATAAATGGTAAATAGAGCATCGTTTCAGAAAAATGCAGAGTGTAGGACCACCCTGGGTACCTGCTTTTGTAGGGAACATTTTTTTTGTTGTGTCACAGTTTCTTACAACCAATCAAGACCTGGCTACACCCACAATGTGTATATTTTGGAGAGGAAGGTTAGAGGGAAGTAGACTAAGGCACATAATTATATCCAGAAACATAACAATACAGATACATTTCTTAATTTAATTGTTTTTCCACAGGACATGTATGAACATGTCATAGGAGTGAAATTGCTGGCACAGGCAGCTCAGATTGCTCTCTCAGCCACCTTGGCTGCGTTCTGCTGCAAAGTCATTCAGTGCTGCTCCCCACGGACCAGCGTGGTAAGAACCCAGTAAAAGTTCACGTGCAATTCCAGACTTCTCAGCAGTTTAAGATCAGTGGTGACGCTTCTTAACTTTGCTGTGTTATGTTCCTTCTTTCAGCCTGTCATTGCTGTGAATACAGCCCGTGGTCCTCAGTGACAGAACAGAGTTTGAAGCTGTTTAAAAATTTGTTTCATCTCTTCATTTACATATAATTCATACATAGACCTGCAGTGATTTTTATATTATGCACATACAGCTATGTGTGATGAAGTATTAATGTAACATTCATTCACCTTCATGGACTGTTTATTCAACACTTTTATTTTATCATTATTAGACATTACTAGACTAACAAAAACATATTCCGATTGCTCAGCCTGAGTTGTTGAATAAGGTTAAATACACTAATGTTACATTTTCTAGGCCTTTAATTGAAGAAACCACAGCAATACAATTCTCTGGTACCTTGAAAGTGTAAACATGAAGAAATAACAGTATATATAAATCCATCACAAAAAGACTTATAATGTTAAAGAGAAGGATAACAAAATAGCTATAGGTAAGGAATACTGTATGTCATGGTTACACATTTCTAACTAGTACCTACTCAAATAGAGCTTTAAAGAAAGCAATAGCTTACTATAAACAGGTTAGGTGTAGGAAAAACTACTAAAAATTATGTTGTCACTTGAATCTTCATTTGGACTTAGGCTGTTTATGTCCCTGTGGGACATTATGTATGTTCTGAACAAGAGCACAGTGATTTTCAATAAAGTATTCCTGGCTCTTCATTTAAGATTTACTAAGATGACACTAGGGCAAATATTTTTTAAAAATAAAGAAAATATCACTAATCTGAGGCCATGCTTAAACCCCACAGCTATCTTTAGGGCTTTCTAGATATTTATCAAAGTCCATTTTTTTGTGTGTTTGAGGAATGGAATAACTATAAAACTCCATAGCACCCAGACCCATTGTTTTAAAATACATACCCCATTCGTCTGATTATTGGCTGCAAAGTAACAGATGTTAAGTCAAATTGTTAGCAGAAATATCCGGTAGGTTTTCAACTTTAGACCCTTAGTTGTTTTTTTGTTGTAACTGTTCACAGCTTGTAGACTAACATCACACAAACATCATGGATAGTCTTTCATAATGACTCGGCTGTTAGGCAAGTGACATTTTGGCCAATAAATCTTTATATAGACTACATATAGATTATCTAAGATAATAGGAATAACCTACAGTGATTATTTAACAACCCACTGAAACAGAAGGGGACTGATATTGGAATATGGAGAAATATATGTTCATGTCCTTCAGCAACCAAATGGAGAGAACTATTGTCAGAGGTATGCAGTTGGGCAGTCTGGTTTTCTCTTTGTTCTGGTTGGATTTATGTGATTTTTCTCTTTCTCTTTGTACCAGTTAGGAGGGACTCTCATTTAGACTTGTTGCTTTGATAGCGCTCCAGGCCAGTGTTGGCCATTGGAGGGTAGAGTTTCCCTAGATTATTTTAGATAAATAGTGGCTCCTAGCTCAATGACGTGAGCAAGGTAACTGGGGAGTGAACTGACAGTGCAGCAACCAGTGAGAAACAAACCAACAGTACACCAGTGAAGGAATGAGAGGAAGTGGTTTGTGAGCAGAGGGATCGCAGTCCCACAGCAGCTGTGCTATTGAAGTACACTGAGTGGATCAAGGATCCCACAACGCTGAAAAACTGCTGGCTTAATGACTGTGGGAAACAGCTGTATGTGGTGTTGACGATCAGGAAGCGACAGCTGCAACTGGTGTGATTCCATCCTGGTGTGTGACTCTTCTCACTGTACAGTAGGTTATGTGTACTCCCAGGCAGAGTATGAGTATAATGTTGTGGGTGAAATTAAAAGTTGTAAGTTTGAGTTCTTAACCCTAACACGAGTACTGTTTCCACTTGTTCTCAGTCTTGGTTGAGTTACATATACTCTGCTTATCCAAATCTAAATTTATTTGTATAGCGCTTTCTACAACAGATGTCACAAAGCAGCTTTACAAATGTCTAAATCCAAGCCCCTTATCTGTTGGTTCTTTGCAGTGTATTGCCATAGTTTACCAGTGTGTACTGATCGGTCTCTTAAGTGTTTACCTACACCAAAGCAAGTGTACCAACCTGTTTTCCCTCCCATCTTTGTTTTTTTAATCACTTTTGGTATCGTTTGCTGTTGGATTGTATGTATTTGCTTACATATAATTTGCTTGTCCTGTATGTATCCTGTACTTGCCTCTTGTTGTGATTCTGTGATTGTTGCTTGTGCCTTGACTGTGATATTGGATTACCCCTTGGTTAACAAAACAACTTTTATCTGCGAATATCTGGTCAGTTTCTGTCCCTTTACAGAATAATTTGCCAAAATGTAGAAGTTGGATCTGGAGCTAGTGAACACGGTGATTAGCAATCAAGGACAACTTCTGTGGCAGAATTAGCAGTTGTTTAAGATTGTTACTCAGTCTGTCAGCATATTGAATGTGCCCAAAAGTGCCCAAGCTGTCTGCTATCATGGGGGAACCCTCCTATTTACCAGCCTGGAGACGGGGTTTTGCTGTCGCTTGGGGATTTCAGATCTGCTGAGGGGAATAATAAGTTGAGCTCCAAGTACATTGGTCCATTAAAGATTATTAAGCAGATCAATGAGATGAGCCTAGTCACTATTGTCTCTAACTCACTGTTGTACTCATTCCTAATACAACAGTCTAGTTTGCTATTTGCAATACAGATATCATTACATATGTCATATCTTTTTCCTTTTTTTTTCTAACTAGGACTTTTTATAAATATTTTTCACTGGTGACATTTTATAAATATTTGTCAATGGAGGACTAGAAAAATAAAAATGTCATTTTACAGTGTGACTGCATGTTTTACTGTGCTAATAAGATTATAACAATAAATATCTAGAATCTTCAATACTTCCATGTGTTCCTTCTGAGGTCTATTGTCCTAGGTCTATTGGATGAGGCCACACCAAATAGTGCCACCCACACCAGTTAATGTTGAAAGCACCCCAGTTTACACTGTCTGTCCAGGAGGATAATGGGAAGACTGCAGTACTTGGTTGACTGGGAAGGCTATGGCCATGAGGGGAGGAGCTGGGTTCTAGAACAGGACATCCTAGGTTCTGAGTTGGTGGTGGACTTCCATTAGCTCCATCCAGAAAAGCCTGCATCATGTCCAAGAGGCCATCCCAGATGGAGTCATTCTGGTTGTTGCCCCAGAGGCTGTTCCATTGAGGATACATCATGGTTATGGTTATGATTCTGACCTTTTCCTGTGTACTCTCTATGATCTAGGATTACCCCATGGGTAATAAAACCGCTTTTATCTGCGAGCCTCTGGCCAGTTTCGGTCCCCTCACTATCAGTGCCAAATTAACAGTTTTGGGAGAGGACTGATTGCCACATGTCATTACTAGACCCGCTTTAGTTGTAAGTAATAACAGTTTGGAATGAAATCTTCATATTTCTTTGGAATTATCATTATCATTGGATTGATCTTAATCTAATTCGGTTGCAGTTTTCTAATTTTTTAAGATGCAGTCAGTAGTATTGAGAAGAGAGTAGACTTAGTTCTTTACTCCTCTGCCTGAGTACATCACCTGCTTCTTGTGGAGCCTTCCCTTTACTCTGGCCTTTGTATCATTGTCATGTATTCCTTGACATCATAGTTGTTCTGCCTCATTCAGTGCTATACAAGGTGTAGTTGCATTTAGGATTACACATTCAGCTAAACTGCAGTAATCTTTTTATGAACAAGCATAACTGCACCACTAAGTGCAATTGTACTTCAGCCAACTTTCAGGGGCTATCGCCATTGAATCTGTTTGTATAATTTAGTGTTCAGTAGTTGATATGATTGTTTCTGGCTAGATAAATGGCATAGTATTATGGGTTACTATCATGGCATACCTGGTAGTATAGTGAGACAGCTGTGTTTTAATCCTGCTTACCATTAACTTCTCCAGCTCAACATATAGATGCTTGTATTGCCCCCTTCAGGTGCCCATCAGTCTCACTGTTCATATTCTACTTTGCCTGCCACGTTAGTGAATCGGAGCATATTTTTAATGTAATTACACACCCTACATAAATAAGCCAATTTCCACAATGGAGGAGGGTATGGGATTTCACTTGTATTTTGTTTGTAGTGTTTCTAAAATGTAAAAAAAAAAAAAAAAACTTAAATAAAAAAAAACTTAACCATAAGAAATTATTTAATTTACAAACATACTTGGTGTAATCCTTGTGACTTATTTATTTGCAAAACCGAGGCGTAAAAACAATCCTTGGCGTCACACCGTCTACCTTGGCTCCTCCTGCCCTTCAGTGCTCATCTTACTGATCAGCCACACCCCTCACCTGTACCCCATTTTATCCTCCCTATTTAATCTCCTGACACACCTGCTTTCCAAGTGAAGCCTCTTGTGTTTGCCACCTCTGTGTTTCTGGTTTTCAAGTTCTCTTTGGATTTGCCTGACATTCTTCCTGTCAATGGAGTGCAATTCTGCCTAACACCAAAATCAAGTGTGTTGGCAACTGCACCTACCTAAGCTGCCGCTCACGACAGCTTTTTTGATGTCATAAATGCAGCAACTTTATAATACAGCAATCTGGGACAGTGACTGAAACACCAAAGTAGACTTAAGGTAGATATATAATCTCTCGTATGAGCCAACACCGTGTCTGAGAGTTTTTCAGAGCTCTTGGAACATCAGCATATATTATCAGAAGTTACCATCATAGTAAAAGTGCTTAAAAGCCTCCTTTGTTATGGTAGCCTACAGTTTGAAGTGATTCCTGACTGATGTCTTTAATATACTGGATTTTGTGAGATTTCCTAATGCTCTATGGATTCAGTATGGAATACCTCAAATATCAAAGCCATTTCTAAATCTAATTTTTAGCTAGACCACCCATTTCTGAGCTACAGGATTTGTTCAGATATTTATTCAGATGCAAAAAAGTAAATGTAAACAATACAAGCAATGGAAATTTAATATGAAACCACATAAATAGCCAGAACCATAACAAAACTATAAGACTCTCATAGTGCACCAGGCACACAGCCTGAGAGATATGCACAGTGCCACACACACTCAGCACCTTCCTTTTTCCTGATCTCCTGATCATTTTCAACTGTCCCTTGTTTGCCTTACCTGTTTCTTATCTATTTAAGGCCACAGGAATGCTCGTCCAGGGCTGGCTAGCTAAAGCCCACCCTGAAGAAACGCTACTGTTTAGGTTTAGTTTATGCTGTGTGTGTGTGTGTGTGTGTGTGTGTGTGTGTGTGTGTGTGTGTGTGTGTCCATACAACAAGAAAACCAATAATACAACACTGAAAATCCCGTACAGAGGGCATCTCCATGTTTGTTTGTTTTTTTATGTTGTGCCCTTTTGTGGACCTAGATTTGGAACTCTTGAAAGGTGCAGGTAATAGGGTCGTAACAATAGCAGCTAGCTAACTTTTCTCAAACTGAAGATTTCCTGAAGGAGAGTTGAGGCTACCTAGTTTTAAGAAGTGAAGGTTTTTTGCATCAGTGAGTCCTACATGTTCTAAAGTGAATACTTCAAGCCAGAGGACTTTGACAGGACAGGTGAGACTGTCAGGATTAAGATGGAGCTAAATCTTCTGTCTTCAGTTTCCCAATGAGTAAGTGTGTCATAGGCAATACAGGATTTGATAGATAGTCAATGTCACTCTTCACTTAAAATGTTTTTGTTGGTGCTGCTCTTTGTTAATGATGTATTGTATATTACACTGTGAGATTCTTAGTCCTGTTCAAGTTGTTTTTAATTTTTTTCTTTCACTTTAGCCAATGGCAAATATGCTATACTGCTGTATTATACTCTATATTGTACTACTACATCTCACTTTGCACTATATTACACTTATATTCCATATTATGTATGCAATGTAGAACAATGTAAATGGGAGCTAACAAAGTATGCAGAGAAATAGACTAGTCTGTAACTATAGAACTACAAAGTGTACCTCTGGTCAGCTGATAAGATGGCCAGAGAGGAGAGGTGGTTTTAATGGGGGTAGTTTTAATGAACTGGCTGAGTAAATATGTCATAAGGTAAGCAAAATACAGGCTATAGAAATTTGTTGAGAATTTTATGTTTTTACTTTCAGGTTTTTATAATCAAGAACCAAAGTATGCCCAAAAACAAAACAAAAGATGACGTATAAGTGCTAACATGTAAATGTAAGTAATTTTTCTATAAGATGGTAATGTGGTGAGGTTACATGCTTGGAGCAGATGCTTGAATTTGTGTTGAGACCAGTTTTCTTCTGACTAAATGAGGAAGGAAGAATAATGTGAAATCTACAAAATTATCTATATTATGGCTTACCATACCATAACATTTCCTTACTATTTCCATAATACCCTGTTGCACTAAATTAGATTAAATGAGATATTCTTCTACAATAAATTCCGGACAGGTATTGTTACTTAAATTTTTTTGCTTTCACTTTGGTGTTGGACACAACACACACAAAGAAAACGACAAAATGTGATGACTCATTTTGCAAAACACTTTAAAAAATCATGTTTTATGTAAAATGGGTGGAGTAGCCCTTTAGGAATGGTCATTTCGCTACAGTAAATACACAGACTTTTATGCACCTCATGTTGAAGTGGATAAAGAGCCTGATCCTGTAAAATTTAAAAGTACCAAACACAACCATGTAAGATAAGTTATTGACTGTGGTAGCTCAGATTTTCTCTTTACACTTACTGATTAAGCATTTAATTACTTATATAATAATGTGTGAAAGTAGCCTTGTACTGCACATCAGTTTAGTGCAAAATAGCAAATTGTGTACTGTCTGGAATTTCCACCAATGTAGGTCACTCTTGTGTAAATATGGGGATATATACCCAATATCATCACAAACCTGTCACATTCTATTGATCATGGAAGAGTCAGCCAGTTCAATATTTCAAGGTCAAATGTTTGGGATAGAGTACTATGTTTATGATGTTTCCAGTGTGCAACCTATTCAGAAATCTGTAACATGCTGGTCAGATTTACTGATCATGCAGGAGTTTTTTGAGATGGAAATAATGCAGGTGGACCAAGACAAGAGTTTCTTTACTACTGAATCTTCTAAAAGATCAGCCATTTTTGATGGACCAGCAGGACGGTTCTTGGTCTACAATGCAAATGGTATGCACATTGTTATATGTGTATCTTGCACTTATATGTTACATCATTAATATGCTTTGTAAATCAAATTGTTCCAGAGATATTAAGCAATTTGCTGCGTTTCAGCTCAGTTCAGATAGATTATGTAGCATATCTGATTTTAGAAATATGAATGATTTTCATACACAGATGGATGAGTAATACTTGGCAGGAAAGATGACTGCCTTTGCCTTTGCAGTTGTGCATATCTAACATTTTTTGGCCCAAGTGCCACAGGGCGCGGTGCAAGACGTACAGACTTCCTCAACAGTGCAGAACATTTATTGACATTAAACGTGAATGACAAAGATGGCACTCACATACAACATTTACAATGAACATGACTATACAATTAACATTAAATGGAGAACACATACACTTTAACATGGGACTATACAAACTAACGTTACAGCTACAAAGATCTAATTGAACACACACGTAGCGACAATGACCAACACCAGTGCACAAACTGACAGGGGTTTAAATAGACAGACAAACATACAACAGTAAACCCTGTGCAGGTGTGTGCAATCCCCGAGGGCGTGGTTACATAACACACATGTGAATCCCCCTGCACACGGCGAGCCATTCCACGTGACTCATGGGGAGAGGAGCATTCCGTGACAGCATGGAGATTCAGGCCTCCATTTCCAATAAGAACACCTTTTGCATTTTTACAGGAGTTTCATCCACAATTTCAGTACTATGGCTTCTCCTCTGATTTCCATGTTAAAGGGGGGGACCCAAGAAACTATACTGGACTCACAAAGTGGAACAGGCCTGTCTCTAAGGAAGACATTTACCAAAGCTCCTGTGCTACAACATCCAGATCCAGAGGAACCATTTTTCGTAGGGGTAGACACATCAGAGAAGTGGTAAGCCATTAAATCTGCACCTGTATTTTTTGCTTCTCATGGACATTGATGCCAGCAGAGAGGAATTACAATGTGGGTAATGGGGAACTACTGGCAGATAAGCTGGTGCTGGAGGAGGGGAGGAATTGGTTGGAGGGGGATAAACATCTGTTCACTGTGGTAATGGATCATAAGAACTTCAAATACATTAAGAGTGCTAAAAGACTTGTGTCTTGTCAAGCCAGATGGTCATTATTCTTCAGAAGATTACATTTCTTGATTACTTTCAGACCAGGCTCAAAGAATGCTAAGGCGGGTGTCCTGTCCCGGATCTATGACGTGAGTAATGAGGAAAAAAGACACTTACCCTTACCCATTTTACCTGAAAAGTGGCGAACTGCGGACTGCTACCATACCTCCATCCAAGCCAAAGGAGAAACTGTACATGCTGCTGGCTTTCTGGGACAGACTAATGACCTGGTTGCATTCATCACTTATTTCAGGTCATCCATGGGAGGTCAAGACGCAACAGTTGTTGTCATGTAAGTATTGGTGGGAGACAATGAATAAGGACATACATGATTTTATATCATTATGTTCAGATTGTGCAGAATCTAAGGCTCCCTGCACTTCTGGTAAGCTCATGCCCATTCCAGTACCAGAGACCTTGGTCTCATATAGCTGTAGATTTTGTTACAGACTTACCCCTGTCTGAATGTTATTATTAATAATAATAATAATAATAATAATAATATTATTATTATTATTATTAGTTGCATTTATATAGCACCTTTCTCAAACTCAAGGACTGTTTCCCCAAAAAAAAGCTTTTTTAAAAAAAATTTTTTATAAACACACTCACACACCTGATGAGAAGTGGCACCTAATTTTGAGTGCAGCATACTCTCAATCATGTTCCAGTATGTTGAGGTAATGAAATGTTTTGGGGCAAAGGAAAGGCCAAACATTATTCTCTATTTTCATGAGGCGATCTGTGATCTAATTATAATAGGCTTTGAAGCTCTCTGTAACAGGTGCAGAGTGGTGCAAGACTGTGTTTGAAAGCATAAAGATGAATAATGTTTCTGGGGGTATCCTAAGGTCAGAGACCTTTTTGTATGTGCAGAACAGAGGCTCGGATGCAGGGGGTTTCAAGGCTTCTGTATAAATCTTTCAAGATTACTCTGACCTGTTCCTGTGAGAAATAACTTCATTAGTGTTGGAATAGATCTGTTTTTAAAAGACTTGAAAGCCTCTTTGAGAGTTCTGTGGCTAAGCAAGGTTTGTTATCTTACAAGGGCAGGGTGATATTGAACTGCAACATCATCATGCAAGGGTTTGGTGGTGTGAGTTGAGATTTTCTTTGTTTAAAAAATAATTAAAAATAAATCTTCCAATGGGATATAATGGTGTCAAGCTTCAATTTGTATAATGATGGATCTCAATTTGCATATATGGAATAATGTATTTTTGAACATGGTGGAGATTTCAAACACTAGTATGTAAAGACAGTGGGGCAATTACATAATCACTTCTCAAAACTGTGTACAAATGTGTGTTCTTTGTGTGATTGTGAGACATTCTCCGAACAATACCTCCTTTGTAACATTGAGCTCAGAATAAAGACGGGACCGGCTATTCTCTTCAGTTCATTCTTGAGCCTGCATCTTTATGTTCTATTTAAAGTGTACTTAATAAAATTACTGGAATGTGGGAAAAATCTAGGAACCACAATGTGTTTAGGACTTGTGGAATACTTGAGGATAGCATGTCATACCGAGGACTCCAATTCACATCCCAGGTATGGAGGGCATTCATTGAGAAGCTGGGGGTAAATGTCAGTTTGACTTCTGGTTACCACCAACAAAGCAATGGCCAGGTGTGTGTGTGTGTGTGTGTGTGTGTGTGTGTGTGTGAACCAGGAACTAGGAAAGCTTTTAAGATTATACTGCAGAGACCAGCAACAGGAGTGGTATATAATATGGGCAGAAATGGCAAATAACTCTATCATCCATTCTGCTACTGGATTAATGCCTTTTCAGTGCATCCTTGGCTACCAGTCACCATTTCTGCCTTGGAAGCCTGAGCCCTCACCATCACCAGCAGTGTATGAATAGATGAAATGGCATGAACTGGTATGGGAAAGGACACACCAACAAATCTGTTGAGCCATATCACGTTTCCAGCGTCAGGCCGAAGGAGATCATCTGCACCAAAGTATTATCCAGGAGATAGAGTATGGTTATTCACCAGGGATATGTGCCTTAAAGGTAGCCATAAGTTGCAACCTCACTACCTAGCTCTGTTCTTAATTGCCTGTAAGATAAACAATGTTACTTACTGTCTAACCTTACCCAGTTTATATCGCGTTTCACCATCCTTTCATGTGTCACTTTTAAAGCCCTCTTTTGCAGAACCGTTAACGGCTCCTGTATCTGAGAATGCTCTCCCACCGCAGATGGCTCCCCAGTTTACACCATAAGAGAGATACTGTATTCCAGGAGACGTGGCAACAAGATACAATATCTCATAGACTGGGAGGGTTATGGACCCAAAATGTTGGGTCCCGAGGAGGGACGTCTTCGACCCTTCAATGTTCACGAACTTTCATGCCTCTCATTCTGACCCGCTCCTCTTCCCAGGGGTCGCCCTCGTGGCTGTTAGGCTTGGCAAGCCGACTCAGACTCTTTGGGGAGGGTACTGTCACGTCTGACACAAGGGTAGAGGACTTCCGAGGACTACATTACCCACAAGCCCCCTGTTCATTCCCACTCTACAGATTAATAGTCACACATCTATCTCATTATCCTGTTGTATTTCTGTACATAAACTCTATGTTCTGTCTGTCTTTGCAAAGTCTCACTTGCCTGTCATACGTTTCTGAGCATTGTTTATATTTCTCCTTCATTGTCTCTGGTTCTTGAATCCTTGCCTGTATATTTGGAATCCCCTCTTTGCTTTTTCCCCTTTGTATTGGTTTGCCTTACTGGATTGACTTTGGTTTGACTACTGCCTGTTTTTTGGTCTACAACTTGGATTGCCTTTATTGGATTAAAATACTGTTTCACTGCATTCGACTCCGTCTCTGTTCACCCAAACATTACATACAGAAAGTAGGATTGAACTATGTAACAGAATGGAAATGAAAGGTCACAGATCCAGTTTTCAACTAAGTTTATACATCCAACACCCATAACATTAAAACCACCTCCTTGTATCTTTGTCTGCTTTATCAGCTCCACTTACCATCGTGGCTCTACAGACTAGTTCATCTGTTTCTCTTTTGATTTTTTGTGGCTGCTGCTGCTGTCTTGTGTTTTTCTTGTTCTATGCAAGAGTACTGTGAATGGACGCAGTACTGCAGACAACACTCTCAATATAAAAGAGCCTGGAAAAGCAGATCCAGAGAGACACATTTATCTCCATTGATATTATTATTATTTTTTTAATCTGTTAAGGTCCAGTCTAGGGTCAGACCCAATTTTGCCAATCAGTAAATCAAATACAACTTCACCAGTGAACATACGGAAAAAAAAAGCAAAAAAACAAAACAAAAAAACCCCAAAACAAAATAAACTTAAAACAGAACTAAACCTGAAAAAAAAAGAAACAACCGCACAAAATTATGCTAGGCAGGTGATGAGTGGCTTCTTGTTTTAATTACTTTTTGTTTTAGTTACTCCTGTTTCCCAAATGAGCCAACTTTTATTTTTTGTTAAGGCCTGACCTTGGTCCAGGTCTTAACTGTGCATACGTGTAACATGTGAGGGGTGGAGAGTGAACACATTTGCGAAGTGCCGGCGCCTTGGAGGTTATGTGAAACGGAACTCACTAAGGATGCCATAACGAACAAAACTAATAGAATATAATTAATAATAGATTTAATAACAGAAACACACAAACAAGAGCAGAACAAAGGACAGACAGAACAACAGGCTAACAAGGTGATTGCGAGAACTGGGTAAAGGGGGTGTAAACACTTCGGGGAAACTAACGGAGAATAATGATGATAAATTTAACTAGAACTAGAGGGGAATACACTGAACCGGGTACTTATGATCGAATAACAAAAACACAGGTAAGTGGAACTAAAAAGGAAAGCCAGACAACACTTGCATACATGAACAGGGAAAGAGACACCTAAACAAAGCTAAAAGACAAATATTCAAGGATCAAACAACTTAGATGAAAACATAGAGAGAATGTATTACATACAGCAGAGAACTAGTGAATATGAATAGGGAAAGGAACATATACTGAGAGTGTAACGAAACATGGAATGAGGAATGAGAATCTAGTGAAATATACCAAAACACAAATGCGCAAAGGAGTGAAGATAAATGAGATTTACATTTACATTTACATTTACGGCATTTAGCAGACGCTCTTATCCAGAGCGACTTAAAAAAGTGCTTCGTCATTTACTCATAGAATACATCCTAATACAGTACAGCAGGTTAGAATCAAACATACCAATGAACTAGAATACTGTAGAATACAGGGATGAATGCTGATACCTAGAAGTACAAAATACATAAGGTCTATCTTAAACAATGAGAAGTGCTATAAACAATAATTGCTAGTTTGTTAGACAACATAAACAATACCCTACCATAAGTACTAAATTAGTCAAGTTAATATGGGAGCAGTGTCAGTTGTCCTTTAAATATTCTGCAAATAGATGGGTCTTCAGTCTGCTGTCAGGACAGCAAGTGGGAGTTCATTCCACCATCTTGGAGCCAGGACAGAGAATAGTCTCAATGCTTGTCATCCATGAGACCTGAAGCAAGGTATTTCAAGCTGAGCCATACTTGAGGTTTGAAGTACTCAAGGTACAGATTGGGCTTTGACCATTGACCTCATGTATGAAGGGGCTGGTCTATTTTTGGCTTTGTAGGCAAGCATCAAGGTTTTAAATATGATGCGTGCAGCTACAGGGAGCCAATGAAGAGAGCGCAGCAGTGGAGTAACGTGTGAACTTCGGAAGATTGAAGACCAGTCATGCTGCTGCATTCTGGACAAGCTGTAGAGGTTTGATGGCTCTTAGAGGAAGACCAGCAAGTAGCGAGTTGCAGTAGTCTAGCTTTGAGATCACAAGAGACTGCACAAGCACCTGGGTAGCTTCCTGCGAAAGAAAGGGTCGAATCCCTCGTATGTTACAAAGGAGGAATCTGCAAGACCGTGTTAGATTAGAAACATGAGGGTTGGGAGTACCTGGGATGAACAGAAGCTCGGTTTTATTCGGGTTGAGCTTCAAGTGGTGGGCTGTCATCCATGACGTGATGTCAGTCAAGCATGCCGAGATACGTCTGGAGACCTGCATGTCAGAGGGTGGAAAAGAAAGAAATAATTGAGTGTCATCGGTATAGCAGTGGTAGGAGAAACCATGAGAAGATATTACATCACTAAGAGAACGAGTATACAAAAAGAAGAGAAGGTGGCCTAATACTGAGCCTTGTGGAACACCAGTGGAGAGTCTACACGGTTTGGATGTAGATCCTCTCCATGTCACCTGATAGGACCATTCATCCAGACAGGATTGAAACCATCTCCAAGCAGAGATAGTCACACCAAGCCTGGAGAGAACAGAGAGAAGAATGTTGTGGTTCACTGTGTCAAAGGCTGCTGAAAGGTCTAGAAGAATCAAAACAGATGACTGTTTAGCAGCTTTAGCAGCATGAGGTTTCTCAGTCACTGCTATGAGGGCCGTTTCTGTAGAATGTGCTGGTTTGTAGCCAGACTGATTGGGATCATGCAGCTGGTTCTGGGTGAGAAAAAGAGACAATTGATTATAAACTACTCTATAAACTGGGCTTTTGAGAGAAAAGAGAAAAGTCTGTAGTTGGTAACACTAGAGCTGTCAAGTGTGGCCTTCTTGAGGATTGGTACCACCCAGACGGTTTTGAATGCAGTAGGCACATATCCAGAAGATAAGGAGTTGTTGATGATGACAGAGATGAAAGGAAGCAGATCTCTTGCGATTGTCTGGAACAAAGCAGAAGGAATTGGATCCAGCGGACATGTAGTCGGATTGCTAGAAGTCAGGAGTTGAAGAATTTCATCTGAGGAGAGAGGAGAAAAAGAAGTCAGAGAGTTGGATGTTGGGGAATGCACATGGGTTGGAGGAGTGGGATCAAATGAAAAGGATTGGCGGATTGCTGAAACCTTCTCCTCAAAGAAGGTGATGAAATCCTCAGGAGTAAGAGATGAGGAAGGAGGGGGAGGGGGAGGATTAAGGAGAGAAGAAAAAATAGTGAAGAGCTTGCGTGGATCAGATGATGATGATTTGAATTTCTCTCTGTAGTAGGATGACTTTGCAGATGTTACTTCCAGTGAGAACTTGGAAAGGAGAGACTTGTATGAGCTTGTATGATAAGAAGTTTGGTGGGGAAAGACACTGTAATGGCATGAAATTCAAAAGAGGAGATGGAAAGTTTAGAGAAGGAAAGTGGAGTGAAACGCCACTCTCCAGACATTAGTAAACCTTTGCCACCACCCCTGCCAAGACGCCTCGGAGAATGGCTAAATGAAAAGGCAGAGGACAGGGCAGCTGGAGTCGCCAAGTTCTCAGGGGTGATCCAGATCTAACCAGAAACAACCTTACCAAAACAGAGAGAGACAAAGAGACAATGAATGACCGACATACAAGAGACGCAGGAACGGGGTTTGCATAGGAATGAAATTAGGGACAAACTCGGAACAGCTGCACACAAAGGGGAGGAGACACGGAACCATGGAGACTGACAAAAACCCAGAAGTGACTCGGTTGCTGTAGAAACGGGGAACGTTCGGGTCTGTGGATGTGACAATATGTTAAACCCCTTTTATTTTACACTCAGTGGTTAGGACTACCACAGAGCAGGTATTATTTGGGTGGTGGATCTTTCTCAGCATAGCAGTAACACTGATGTAGTGTGTATGTGTGTGTATGCCTCCTTTTTTTGTGAGAGAGAGCACTATTCAGTTCCCTTGGTCTGGATCAAGCATGAGAATTATACATCGTTACATTTTAGTCCCGGTTTGCTTAGCATTTATACTCACAAATTTACATTCTAACCAATATAAGTATATATATTAAAAAAGTGACGTATATTATAGTCTATGGGCCTAATACACTTATCGAGGTTGTGTATACTTGGTGGTGTTTTTACTATCTTGAAACAAAGCAATAGGTAGTAAAATGGATAAAGGAGTCAAAACAGTGCCAGAAATTCCTGTTGCACATACCAAAGAAGGTACGCTGCAAAGAGAAAATTACATGTATTTCCAATGCCTGTGTCAAAATGTAAAGAAAAACTGCACGCTGTTCTTTCACAGGCCATTCAGTGTCACATCTTGTGACATAACATCCTGTGCTTGATGCATTTTAGATGCATTTGCTCCACATTTTGTTCACACTCCAAATTAACCACACAATTCCTTTAGAAAGGGACCATGACCCTCTTGGTCAGGCAGTCTGCTTATTTGGTGCATACCACAGTTCGAAAGGAAGCATTCATAGTCTAATGAACTACACTAACAGTGCCATTGCAACAGGGTTCATTTTAATGTGGCTACTCTTGAAGAAAAGAGAACAATTGTGAAAGACTATCTCTGATGTTACATTATCAACCACAGATCATGTGTAATCAACAGGCAACAGACAACTTAGTCTTTCAAGTCTTTTTTGGGGGTTAACTTGCCATGTTCAAAGCAAATATGGTGCAGGTCTGCAATTCAGTTGTAGACAGACAACTTACAATGAGTACTGCATTATCAGTTAAGGACAGTAGCAATAATATATAACACTTTAAAAGTGTTTTTGATGGTTGCTTTAGCAGATAGACATTTTAGTGAATGCTTTTATTATATTGTACATACTGTGTGCTTGGTACTATACAGCAGTGTATTGGTGTATTGTACTCTTCAGATTTAAAGGTGTTTAGACTGCACTGCAGCAGTACCATTCATTGCTGGCCCCTGTTCTGTGCCACCCCGAAAAGAACCCCACTGCTTCTGAAGTTGAGAGTCTTTAAGCCTGACATCAGTCTGTCAGGGAGCAACAGAGAGGGTCAGCTCCAAACCCATCAGTCTTACACAATGCAACATAGTTTACTTACTGTGTTTTCTAACTGGGATAAACAACTGCAGGACATAGACCAGCTCAATCAGTAACAGACTCATGTACAGGAGTGATACACTTTCTGCATGTGTGCGAGTGTGAGTGTGAGTGTGTGTGTGTGTGTGTGTGTGTGGGGGGGGGGGTTGTGATGGACTCCACAGGAAGTGGTTTCATCCTAAAGAGGACAGTGCCAGTATAAGATTCTTTACTACAACGGATTTGGGTAGTTACACAATGCTATTAGTGTTGGGTAATTTCATAATGCTTTTACAGTGTTAAGTAATTTCAAAGTGCTGCTACACAGTTGGGTTAAAACAGCTAGAAATAGTTGGATTCATGTGCTGTGTTATCATTTGAAATTAGTTTTAATCACCCCAAAGGTTTATATATATATATATATATATAAATATATATATAAATATATAAATATATATATATATATATATATATATATATATATATATATATATATATATATATATATATATATATATATATATATATATGAGATTCAGTACTTTCATCCAGTTATACTGTCTGAAAGTCCTTTCTACTTCCTTCTCTGTCTGTCTCATTCAGTGATTTCTTCTCCTCTTCTCAACATTTCTGGGAGCACATTGAGCCAGTGCTCCACCCTAAGCGCTACAACCGTGTGCAGCTTTATCAGGTCATACCCCCATTGGCCAGCACACTCAGCAGCATGCAAACCCCAGCCACCCTCACCACCTACAGTGCTCTATTGCAGCACATACTGCAGCTCCACTCTGCTTACACAATGGTACACACACACACACACACACACACACACACACACACACACACACACACACACAAACACACAAATTTTGGTTTTCACAAAGTTTGCTGCTTCAGTTTTTATGGTGGCAATTTGCATTAACACTAGACTGTGAAGAGTGATCAGATGAATTGCAATTAATTGCAAAGTCATTCGTGCATTTCAGTGATCTCGATAGCTCAGGTGAAAGTGTTAATGAGGACAGGGCAGCTGATATTACTCTTTCATGCTGATTAGAAAAGCAGACTGGTTGCTTTAAAAGGGTGGTGGTGCTTGAAGTTTTTTTCTGTTAACCATGGTTACCTCCAAGGAAACACGTGGTCATCATTGCATTGCATCAAAAAGGCTTCATAGGTAAGGTCATTGCTGCTGTAAGATAGCACCCAAATCAACCATTTATTGAATCATCAAGAACTTCAAGGAGAGAGGTTCAATTGCAGTGAAGAAGGCTTCAGGGCGCCCAAGAAAGTCAAGCAAGTGCCAGAACCGTCTCCTAAAGAGGATACAGCTACAGCTACAAGAGGATACAGCTACAATGCAGAGCTTGCTCAGGAATGGCAGAAGGCAGGTGTGAGTGAAATCTGCATGCACAGTGAGGTGGAGGACATCAAGGACAGACTGACATTCTGCAGGAAGTATTGGGATTGGACTGCAGAGGACTAGGGTAAAATTATTTTTCTCTGATCAAGCCCCCTACAAACTGTTTGGGACATCTGGATTGACTGGAGAAGACAAGGTGAGCGCTACCATGAGTCCTGTGTCATGCCAACAGTGAGACCATTCACATGTGGGGTTGCTTCTCATCCAAGGGAGTGGGTTTGCTCAAATTTTTGCCTAAGAATACTGTTGTGAATAAGGAATGGTATCAAAACATCCTCCAAGAGCAACTTCTCCCAATGATTCAGGAGCAATTTGGTGATGAACAATGCTTTTTCCAGCATGACTAAGCACCATGTCACAAGGCAAAGGTGATAACCAAGTGTCTCGGTGAACAAAACATTGAAATTTTGGGTCCATGCCCAGGAAATTCCCCAGATCTCAAGCTTGTTGAGAATAGGTGGTCAATCCTCAAAGAGGGTGGACAAACAAACACAGAAACTTTGATCAACTCTAAGCACTGATTAGGCAAGAATAGGTTGCCATCAGTCAAGATTTTGCCCAGAAGCTGATCTCCAGCATGCCAAGGCAAATTGCAGAAGTCTTAAAAAAGAAGGGTCAACACTGTAAATATTAAGTCTTTGCTTAAACTGGATGTATTTGTCAATGAACAGTTGAAATGCTTATAACTGTACTTCACTATATTATATAAATATCTGACAAAAGGATCTAAAAAAAAGAAATTGGGCAGTAAACTGTCACGGTATTCCCCCCTCCTCCCAGACATCTCCCTGTGTGCCACGTCCTCCCCGTGTATCACACCTGTACCTCGTTTTCTGTCGTTACTGTGCGTGTATTTAAGGTCTTGTTTAATTGTTGGGGTTTGTCAATGATTAACCTTACGTTAGCCTGTTAGCTATCTTGTCTTTTGGTGTTTGTAAATAAACGTCACTTTGTCTTGCACTGCCTGTTCCTACATCCTGCCTAGCCTCCTCACATTAGTGTCAGCCTACATTTTGGCCATGACTGTACACATTGCTACATAAAACAAGACTGCTGTGTAACAAACAAGACAGTTAATTTCTTATGTTTTATGATCATGACTACATAGCAACGCAAACACATTTAATGAGTCCACGAATATAAATAATTCTTAAATATTAAAGCACAATTTGTAAATTATAGCTAGATTAAAATAGGATTGAGGAAATTGCCAAGAAATCAGTCTAATGTTACCAAATGAAGTGAATGTGCTGTGGGTCCCATCATCTCTTTGACTTGAGTCATTCAATGGAGAGATGCTACAATGCGAAATGTTATAGTAATACAGCAGGCTAGTGATAAACTTGCAAACAAATGTTTTTTTTTTATTTAAGATCGCTAGATATCTGAGTATTTTAAGATATTTAAGACATTTGTATACATCTTTAACTCTACAGTGAGCACTTAGAAAAGGAGGCGATCATACTAATTACACTACTAGCAATAATACTAAATCATATCAGCATATCTGTGTGAACACAGTGTATTAGTATAAGCATGAGCAAATACTGAGATAAGCATAAAGACCTTATGATTACAGAAACAGGTCATGCATGGTCGAAGTTCTCAATTCACATTGTTTATTAAGGCAGTAAACTAAGACTTAAAAATAAACTATTAATTGGTATGTGAGTCTTTACTGTAGGCATAGAGTTTACCCACAGTTAGGAGGCATCTGTTCCAAGAGCAGTGTGGACTAACATCAGACAGAAAGATTTTCAAAGCTTGATTGAAGATCACTTTGTTAAAATTAAAAGACTGTTCTCTGTAATGAATCCACGACAGTAAATTCAGTCAATAACTAATGTTTAAACAGATTGTTTCAAACTTTGTTTTATCTTTGATCCAACAGAAAATGTAATAATCTTATAATCTGCTTATTAACACAATCAATATTTGCATTTGTTCTCTGTGCTGATCAATCTCAACAAAAGATCTGCAGAATGCTTGTGACGGAGGCCATCATTTAGTTGGTGTAGGTTGGTGTGAGGGGATGGTGTAGCCCAGTGTGAGGACCCTTGATGAGGAGCATGGGTGTGGCCCTGATGGAAAGGGCAGTCTTGTATGTGGAGGGACATGTGGACAGTGTCATGCACAGAGGACACTCCCTGGAGGTGAGAGCATTGTGATGGAGAATGTCACTCTCCGAAGGAAAGGATGGTGTGACAGAGACTGTCACTTAGGAAGTTTAAATGGGTGCTCTGGCTGCTTAATGATGCATATGAATCTCCAAAGTTCTTAAAATCACTCTTGGCTGATGTTCTAAAACAGCGTATCAGGTAACAGCTATCAGTATGAGTGACTGTGCAATACCTGTAGATTCTACAAAGTTGACGTCTCTGACAACTCTGACCCCCCACTCTAGCCATATGTTGATTCTGAGAAAACAGCATTAAAGATGCTTAGACAAATATCACCATTGGAAAAAAAAAAACTTTCATTATTGGGTATAAAGAAAACTGCTTTGTATATGACACCAGGATAACTATTTAAATTACTCTCATCTTAATACTCCACTTTACATGTCCATATTTTATTCCAAACTCATTCATCAGGGATGTACTACAGTTATGACAATGTGACAGTAGCTGTGCATTTTAGTCATTTGAATTTTTCAGCTTGAAGAGTTTTTGTAATTCAATCTTGGATTTATGCTAGTTCTTCAAATTTATCCATCACTCTGGGGAACAGGTTAGGGAGCAGTAAAACATGAAGGGCCATAGTTTTGTTTTCTCCGCCCCTTGTTTGATTGCTTACACCTGTGCCTCGTTTCAACCTTGTTTAGTTCATGTATTTAAACCTTGCCTTGTGCCCTTGGTCTTGGCTGTTCATCGTTTCTTTGAATCTGTGCATTTGTGTTTGGTGAATGTTTTTATAAGCCCATGTATGCATGTATTTAAGTTTGTACTCTGTGCCTTTGTGTTTATCCTAGCCTCTGTTATATCCTGCTTTCCCTGTTTGCCTTCGTGTGTTTTTGTTTGTTTGTAATGTATCCCTGTAATCTCTGTATTGGCTCTATGACCCTGGACTGCTACAACGACTCCTTACCGCTCACCATTACAATGATGCTGTTTAAATTGGTGCTTTTATAGTTTGTTTTAGACTTTGTAAATATCAGTGAGCCAATTTATGGTAGGCCCAAAAGATTTAAGTAAACAAAAATATATTTATTGTTCACTCAAGCTATATTTAAGATAGTTATTAAATTTACTGGTAGATGACATTTCCTTGTACTAATGAGCCTCTAAAAAGATTGATTTGTGAGAATTTACTACATTTGTAACGTTGGGGAGGTGAAGGGCAAACACACTTGCAAAGCCTTGGACATGGTAAGGAATGGAACTAACTGAGGAAGCCATAAGGAATGGGACAGATCAAATAGAATAAATAGATTATAAATTTAATAAAAGAAACAGACTAGCAATACAGAATAGAACGACGAACAAACAGGCTAACATAAGAATAACAGGCTAACAGGGTGAGGGCGAGAACTAGGTAACAAAGGAAGTAAACACTAAGGAAAGACTAACGGAGAATAACGATGAGGTATGAAACTAGGACAAGCGGGGAATACAGTGAACTGGGGTGCATAAGAGACAAACAATAACCTATACAAAATACACAGGTAAACAGAACTCAAAGGAAAACCAGACAACACTTGCGTAAATGAAAAAGGGAAGAGAAACCTACATAGAAGCCAAGCGATAGAGGAACATCTGACGAGGAAAAAGTGGAATAAGGTAAAGGAAAACAGAGAGAAAGTACAACAGACAAGCGAACAGCAGAAAATTAGCGAATATGAACAGGGAAAGCAACTTAGCCAGAGAGGGTAACTAGACCTGGAACACGGGGAGAAAATACATGGAAACAAGAGAGCAGGATATACCGAAACTGACCAACAAACAGAAGACGAAGAGACAGGGTTTAAATAGAAACACTATTGAAAGTTAAACAAGGACCAACTGGCGCTAAAGGAGAGGAGATAATAGAAACAGATGAGTGGGAAAACAACAAAGTGATTAGGCTGCCCGAGAAAGGCTCCAGTCTGTGGGCATGATAACATTTACCTGATGCTTTTATCCAATGTGCCTTACAATTATACAACTTGAGCAATTAAGGGTTAAGGGCCTTGCTCAGGGGCCCAACAGTGGCAACTTAGCAGTGGTGGGGCTTGAACCAGCAACCATCCAATTGCCAGCCACTGAGCTACCAAATCCACTGAGCTACCAATGCTCAACAGTACAGTAAGTACATAATCATTAAGTACATTAAGTACATAATCAAATACATAATCAAAAATAATGTTTTTGTTTTGCACATTATAGCCTTAACCTGAATATCAATATTGTTTGACAAGATAATGTGTGCATGGTATTTGCTATTGTGAAGGAGCAACTTATATAGTTTTTAGATCAAATGTAGCAATCCTAATTCAAGGGATTGGTAGAGCAGAGGTATCCACATTCTGTATGGAAGTAAATTAGTTAATGAATAATTTATCACTGAATTGTACATTTGAAATGTACATGTTTGATTTGTGAACAAGAAAACAATCATGTAAAAGTAGATCATGCCATTTTACTCTTCAACCCTCCAAATTTACTCACAAACTGACCAGAAATTTCCAGACTGACCAGAGCAATTTGACAGCCTATATATTGCAGAGAAACAAAAACCTTGTATTGGAACTAGTTGTGGCACATGAGGTTTTGTACGGTGAAAATTCCTTACGAACAGTGTGGTCTAAGAAACTTTCATAAAAATCTGTTGACTAATCGCTTTTTTTCAGTCCAATCATAACACTGTTGCTAGATGACTCCGCTTGGTTCGGTGTAGTGTTGACAAAATGAAAGGCCTAGCCAGTCCTAGATCTGGATGGCTGAGATGAGTGGAAAAAGGCTGTGGCAAGTAAGACATTTACTTACAATACACAGGTAAACATCTTAGCAAACTCCCTCAAGTAGAACGATTACATACCTTCATACATAAAAAAAACGGGTGAAGTGACAGCATCACATCAACCCATTTTACCATAACTCCCAAAACCCATGAACCCCATGATCTACACATTTACCTAAGATGAGAACTATGTAAGAAAATGCCTGACTAAACAAACAGGGTTTCAGCCTAGCCTTATATATTGCCACTGTATTTGAGTCCTGAACACTGACATTCCATAGCTTGCAAGCTTTATAGGAAAAGGCTCTGCCCTCTGAGGTAATTTCCTTTTTCTAGGTGCTAATACACAGCCTGCACCTTTTGATCCAAGCATACATGACAGATCATAATAGACCAAAAGTTTGCTTGTTCAAATGTTTTTGTACTTTTTATAAACTTCATCAGTGTGATCTTTGGATGTGGGACAGCTCGTGTGTGTATGTGCGTGCACGTGTCTGTATGCATGCATGCATATATGCGGGCATATGTTCTGTAACAGGGTATTGATTGAACACAAACTCATTAAAGTTTAGTATAAACACTTTTTGCTGCAGTGGGTGAGTCTAAGTCTAAGTCAAAATTATTTTATATAGCTGTTGTTAGCTGTCACAAAGCAGCTTTACACATGTTCAAGTCCAAGTCCCCAGTGAGCAAACCAAGGGCGACAGTGGCAAGGAAAAACTGCCTAGAGCAAGAGGAAGAAACAGTGCATGCTAGTACATGGTGTTTCTTTGATGATGCTTGGAATGGCAGTGTTACCATGTGGTTTACATTCACAGTGTTTGGTGAAGCACATACACAATGTAGCAGAACAGGATACTCAGGATGGTGGCCACAGTGATCTGAAAACAGAAGCCCTCAGGATTCTCTTTGCAAATATGATCAACATGTACTGATGGTGAAGCCCTAATGTCCTAAATTTCTTACTACAATGAACATTATAACACATACTATAAATATCACAAGCACTGCATCATTTTACTTGAATCAATGTAATTCTACGATGTGAGTCAGAATGAATAGGTGTACAAGGATGAGCTCTCACCTGCATGATGTATTCTTTTCTATACGAGTTTATGGGAAGTCCATGAACATGCAACTCAAAGCGCAAAGCATAGTCACAGTATGTTGTTTTGTCAGTTCCCCTACGTACACACACAAAGACGTTATTAGAAACAGGTGTACAATGGACACCTGTAATTAATACAAGCATGCACAATTTGCTAGCCATCCTCCTACAATCTGACTTTTTGGCACTTTTATACAGTGCCACTGATATATTTATCAGTACGTGTGCTCCATTGAGAACCCCATGTCCTTGGTGTTGCTAGCACCTTGGTCTACCTGCCTTTCCAGGTGAGCTACAAGAGCACACATCTGCTCACCCTTCATCAGTGGTCAGTTTGGGACCACAGGCCCAGATGTATTTGGGAAGTGGTGCAACGCAGCAGTGATGTGAAAAACCTAGTAACAGTGCTGTGCCTGATATTAGCTCTATGCTCTCAATTATATCAGTACCATGTAAGTGGTCTGTACATAAAAATAAAAAACTGTTCATACCAAAAGAGGGCCTATGGTCTTTTGCTAAAGGTTCACAACATGCACCTTTACGGCAGGTGTGTTTAATAAAACCAGTAAGTGAAAGTACAAAGTTGGTGTTTTTAATAAAATGTCTGCTAAGTGTATAGTCACACAGTGATATCCAGCAAACCACTAGAGAGAATGAAATTACATGTTGCTAGCCTCACTCTATGCCAAACAATTAAAATCTGTAAAATTAGTGTCTAATACAAATGGACATACTTGTTGGAGACCTCGATGATGAAGAAAAAATCTGGAGAGTATTGGCCTTTAGGCATCAGATCACTGCAGGGAGAGTTCTTTTGACATAACCATCTATACATACATCCACACACACAAACACACACACACTTCATTAAAAATTCAGAAGAAACCCTTGCCCCATATAAAGTCAAACTTCACACACACACACTTGATGTGGATGGTGCCGCTCATCAATATGAATCCATCCTCAGTGAGTTTATGGGATTTTGGCATGTCATCTAATGTCCACACTAGGGCCTCCTGGGGGATCAGACTGACACATGCACAAAAGACTTCAATATTAAATACAATACTGATAATGTATCAATCTTTCTTAAATTATTTAAGTAATATACGAATCACAACTAAAAGCAAAAAATGTTTAAAGAGGATTAAAACACTATTGAAAATAATTGAAGACAATAAAAAATCAAGATCAACAAGATTAAAGTGTAGAATATAAAATTACATTTTACACATAGTACATTTAATTTTTACCTACCACATTATTCAGTCAAACCATGAAAACATACACTTCTATAATTTTTTAAAACATTATAAAATTATATAAATGTTAAAAATATATTTTTGCGATAGAGCCCCAAAACAACCCACCCCACTCTCCGCCAGTAGCCTCTGTCAAGACAGCAATTGCACATGGCTTTTTGTTTTATGTTTCACGTTTTCTGTTTTGGTTTCTTGCCACGGCCCACTCAGCTGGCACGTTTTGACCCATTTGCCGCACCACCTGTGTTATTGTGTTATTATGCTCTTTCCTTCAAAAGCCCTTTTTGTCTGTATGACTGATGTTGGTCATGGTTAATGTTATGTTGGCTTTCTTTAGTTCTGGTTAGCACATTTTTATGTTCAGTTTTGTTTGGTTAGTTTCATTACGCTTCAGTTGGAGACTCACGTTTGCTTCATCTTTTTTTTTTCTGCATGTTCTACACACATGACAAAATCTTAAATTAAGAGTTAATTAATAATTCAGCAAAGGATACAATATGACTTAAAATTCTAATAAATAAATATATATACCTATACACATACCTGCTGTTGTGGCTGTTGAACTTCAAGATTTCATCTCGACTGTAGTAACGTATTTTGCCTCTTGAAATTCCCCCGCCTACTACTTTAAAGGTGTAGCTATTGAGCAAACACATATACACAAAAAAAGACAATGTTAAATATGTAGAGGCTTTCAACAGGGAGAGTCTGAGGAATAGAGTTTGGATTAGGTTTCTGCTTGTGATGGGGTTTGGTTTGCATTAGACATGAGGTACTGGCATTAAATTCAAAGATTTCAAGCATGACAAACTAGAGTTCATTAAACTTTATAGACATTTATAAACATTTGCCATAATATCTACAAACCATCTAGATTTAAAAAGTAGGTGCCAGTCTGTCTGGCACTTATCCTAAAACATCAAGGGAGTAGGATTACATGTAAATAAAGGATAACATAACATCACCTGCCCAGGAATCTTTCAGACACACCAGTCACCATGTCCTGAATACTGAAGACGGGATAAAACACTAGAAGTTGGGGGAAGAGTTTGCCAGTTTTATTTACATAAACTAGTCATACAACCAGGATGAATCTCATTAACAGCTCCATCACAGGCACAAATTAATGCCTAGTGCAAAAAAAAAAAAAAAAAAGACTAATAAAGTGGCACGTTTGGGTGCAGTAAGAGTGGGGTTCATACACTGTTTGTAATAGAAGCAGTGTGCTCCCAGCTCCAGGTTGGGGCAGTCGAAGTACCGCTTGTTCAGTAATTTGGTCTCGTCAAGTGTGGTGGAGAGGTCAAATGTCATCATTTTGCCAAGGGGGCACCCAATGTATACTGGCAACCTGTGGTGGCCCTGAGAGACAAAAACAGTAGATAATGTTTCTGTTATGTGTTCTGCTGTGGGCAATGCTGTAAGAGGCTGTGGAAACAAGAGAACAACATATGATAATGGTGCTTGTCTGAGACAGAGATAGAGTGCTTATCAGCAAAAAGTTATGTGAACAGACAGAAAAGTAAGATGTGACCTGCAGCATAAATCCATGATCCATTTTCCTATAAGACCTCATCCCCGACCTGATCACCTGGAAGGAAACATGCACACAGTGTGATGGAGATGACTGTGGACTATAAAAGTGTCATCTACATATATCAGGAATGTAATACACCCAATTTTTACAATCAAAACAAATTTCTATTCTAAGGTCAAGGATAAATTAGCTTTTCAAAACAACACAAGTTCCAAATCTCACAACCCTTGTAAATTTATAGTTTACTTCAGAAATAAGTTGCTTACAAAATTAACTACATGATTAAAGCATTACAGCAGGATTACTGGATTACAGGATTACATATAACCTATACTGTATAATGACAGTGTCAGAAGACATTGTTACTTCAAAAGTATCAATGATACCACTGTTAATTACAATTTCAATTTCAAATGTTCATGTTGCTGGTTTTGGATAGGATGAAATACATTAATACATACTCAGGAATATCTCACATGTTCCAAAGGGGTGGAAAATTAATCCAGTACATAAACAAAACAACTAACCAAAAAAATTGTGAACTTGTGCCCTACCACTCACATACACATGATGTAACTGGGTAGGTACCACATGTGCCATAGGTGAAAGGTCAGGGGTCTATTCCCAGGAAGATCACATACTGTCCTACTACTAATATTTATAGGTAAGTTGCTCTGGATAAGAGCATTGGACAACTACTGAAAATGTAAATGTAGTAAAGACTGAGGTACTGAAAGTGGGCATGGTCACAGCACTAACCCGAACCAGGAGGCTGAGGGGTAGCATCTTTTCACCAGCTGATGCCTGGCCAACAAATGCACCCCTGTCCTTCACTGTCACCTAGGAAACAACAGC
This sequence comes from Electrophorus electricus, assembly GCF_041902795.1. Taxonomy (NCBI): domain Eukaryota; kingdom Metazoa; phylum Chordata; class Actinopteri; order Gymnotiformes; family Gymnotidae; genus Electrophorus; species Electrophorus electricus. The sequence continues at coordinate 13,550,911 of NC_137509.1, read as the reverse complement.
AAAAATGGAGTGGAGCTGACATGGACATGACACTGATATGGAAAACATATCAATCATGATATTTAAAAACCGTAGGTACTTTAGTATAGAATTGAGAGTTTTCTGCCCCATATATTTGTGATATTGTGATATGTAATAAGATTATAATCAAAACTTCATCCAATATTACCATATAGAAAATGACGCCTTGGGCCAGCTGCTCCTTTCTCACAAGGATCACCTGAAGATATTTAGCGTCAGACACCTCAGCTGACAACCAGATATCAGATATACTAACCCGATCTAAAAGACACACACAAACGAATGAGCAAAATAAATGAGGCACAACTGGTGTGGGCTGCACTGAGACAATTTCACCTATTAACATAACTGCCTATATGTAACCATCTGCATGTGTATGTCTGTGCATGTTTGCATGTGCTTGTCTGTGTGTGTGTGTGTGTGTGTGTTTGTGAGGTAAGCAGACCTCGGGTACCCTGCCGGAGCTGCTCAGGTGATGCTACTGCTATGTGTATGGAGAAGGAGAATGAGTCATCACGATCCAAGTACACCTGGTCAGGTAGGGTGAGCTCCGAGGTCATGTAGGGCAGATAATTTGGCTCTTTCTTCACAATGAAGCCCTGAAGCACAAAGCTGATAAAAATTGGTGTCACCAGCAAACTAACTGATAGTAAATCTAAATCTGAAGCACTACAATCAGCACATTGTGTTTTTCATCCAGTGACTGTATTATGAGTGAACAATGCTCAACTGAGGCATGTGTAGAATGTTATGTGTGTTTACTACACATTAGTACTGCCCCTAAAGGCAGTTTTTTAGGAGACCTTGCAACAACTGCCTCTAGGCTTCCATTAAAACAAATGCAAAAATAGAAATGCAAAAATAGTGACAAACACTGAAGTATTCTTTTATAGACATAAAAAAGAAAATAAATACACAATTTTCCATTTACCCAAATGTGCTCCATTAGGTCAGACATGCTTGGTGTCTGATGTTTCCTTTATTAGTTTTACACTTAGATAGAGGCTAATCTAGTTAATGGCTTTGAATGTATGTTGTTAGAAGCACTACATAAATAAAATGTAATTGAACTGAAAAGTATAAATTAGATTTTGTAATTAGGTGTAAATACATAAGTGATACCTGATCCTATGTAAAATAATGCACAGCATACATTCATACAATACATTTAACATATAGAAAATATAGTCCTGAAACATGCAAAATACAAATGTTAAGAATAAATATTTAATACATAATTATATACTACTGATTGAAAGAAACCATGCAATGTCCCGTAACTTCAAGTTTGGTTTATTCATCACATACATAGTAACTTTATAACTAACTTCCTTTTATTCTATGACCTTGACAAATAGATCAAGTGTGTCATTATCATGAGATAACTCAAGGTTTATCCTGGTGTAGACTAACAGATACATGTTGACATATATTCTCTCATGTGGATTATGAAGTGAAAATTAAACGCCTCACCTCATAAACTATGGGATCTTTCCACAAGTGCTGGATAGGGTTCAGCTTTGGGGTTCCAAGACATTGAAGAAGATACATACCAAGTTATTACATTGTATGTGCTGTGTTTGTGTGTTTTAGTAACAAAGTGATGCGTGGGTTGTGTGTATTTTATCAGCAGCATAAAGTGTAAGAGCCTTTGTTCATTTGTATATAAGCCAAAAAAATCCTTAATTGTCATCTTTCTTCTTGCCCCTCACAAGTTTAGGTGCATTGTTTCATTGTCAAACAAATAAAATCCTGCTAAGTGTTCAGTGCTAGGATTATGTTTAGGATTATTTTATAACTGTGTGTTTACTTGTGTGTGTGTGTGTGTGTGTGTGTGTGTGTGTGTGTGTGTGTACCATTGTGTAAGCAGAGTGGAGCTGCAGTATGTGCTGCAATAGAGCACTGTAGGTGGTGAGGGTGGCTGGGGTTTGCATGCTGCTGAGTGTGCTGGCCAGTGGGGGTATGACCTGATAAAGCTGCACACGGTTGTAGCGCTTAGGGTGGAGCACTGGCTCAATGTGCTCCCAGAAATGTTGAGAAGAGGAGAAGAAATCACTGAATGAGACAGACAGAGAAGGAAGTAGAAAGGACTTTCAGACAGTATAACTGGATGAAAGTACTGAATCATATATTATATATATATATATATATATATATATATATATATATATATATATATATATATATATATATATATATATATATATATATATATATATATAAATAAACCTTTGGGGTGATTAAAACTAATTTCAAATAATAACACAACACATGAATCCAACTATTTCTAGCTGTTTCAACTCAATAGTGTAGTAGCACTGTGAAATTACTCAACATCATAAAAGCATTATGAAATTACCCAACACTGTAATAGCATTGTGTAATTACCCAAATCCATTGTAGTAAAGAATCTCTGGTACTGGCACTGTCCTCTTTATGACAAAACCACTTCCTGTGGAGTCCACCATATAGACAACCTACACACACACACACACACACACACACACACACACACACACACACACACACACACACACACACACACACACACACACACACACACACACACACACACACACACACACACACACCAAGAAAGTGCTTACTATATCTAAGTGTGTGTCACTCCTGTACATGAGTCTGTTACTGATTGAGCTGGTCTACCTCCTGCAGTTGTTTATCCCAGTCAAAGAACACAGTAAGTAAGCTATGTTGCATTGTGTAAGACTGATGGCCTCTGAGCTGCTGCAGATTGGAGAAAACCTCCCATCCAAGAGATGGCCTCACACATAGCACTGTGTCCACTCCCTCCTGACCCCACCACAACTACACACACACACACACACGATTACACACATCCACATGAACACACAGCCATGTACATGCACACACACACACACACGCACACACACACACACACACACACACACACACACACAACATAAAACATTATTATGTTGTATATGCAACTCTGAGTACTTGATTCTGATGGGCAAATCAAGGTGTACAACACTATAGGCAAACTCTGGGGGAAAAATCCAAAACATTATTTAGTGTGAATTCAAATTATTAGATTTCTTTGTAAGTGGCTGTATATGAAGTGGGATAGTGTTCAGGCAGCTAGTCATTATTACAAAATAAACCTTTCCAGGAAAATATGCTTGTGCTTTGTAGAGCTTTGGTCACCCAGTTGTGAATGGTTGTACATAACATACAACACTGTACAATATACAGGTGCAATGAAACATTCAGTACCAAAAATAAATACACTTTTGAATGGATTATTATTTTAAGTAAACCATTTATATATTATATACTACAGGTACACATATACACAAACACACTAACCTCCTCATCATCAGTGACGAAAGCAATTTCTTCATGGTAAGACATTGTGAAGTATTTGATCATCTTATCCATGGGAAACCCACTGAAGAATGCATAGGTGAGTCCCACATCCAGACTACACACACACACACACACACACACACACACACACACACACACACACACACACACACACACACACACACACACATACATACACACACACACACATACATACATACATATATAAAAACAAACAGAGAAGTGTGTTGGACCACATGTCCAGTATTGGTGTGCGAATGGGTGTAAGTAGAGTGTAGTCTATAGGACAACAATCTTTTTTTTTTTTGCTACGAATATATAGATTGCACGCTCAGTTGTTCCTTGGTCAGCTATGCTTAACTGCCTTATTAGTTCATGTATAAGAGAACTAACAGAACTCCTAGAGTTAATTATAGACTCAGAACCACTGTCTATTGCTAACATTTTAAAACGAAGCACAACCAAGACTACCAAAACTGGTCAATCACTAAAATACTGCATTGTGGGTAATTATGATATTATGTGAGTATATGTGTATGTAAATGTGTGTGATGGTGAGTGATTATACTATTGTGTGTGTGTTTATCCGTACGAGTAGAGCAGTGCATTGCCCCAGAGGTAGAGTGCTCCACTGACAGGATTAAACATCATGCCCCGGAGCTCCAAAGCCACGTCACTGTTCCCCTTCTCACCCCAACCTAAGGTAATAAGCCTCTATTAGTACACACATGCACACTCTCACAACACATCACCCACACCAATACATCCTTTCCTCATACCCCTAAGCTGACTCAGTCAGGCATGACTCAGTTCCTCCTTTGCAACATCATGAAAATTTGGCCATTTGTCTCCACAGAAGCCACGTAAGTGCTTGTTCAGTCACTTGTCATCTTGTCATTGTACAACTGCATACTGCTCCTGGATGCTCTTTCACCATTGTTCTGTAATTGTTCCAGAATGCAACTGTATAGCTTGTAATTAACTTTCTGAAGTTATCCCATGTCACTGGATCCTATTCCTGTAGAAGCATGCATCTGATTTAAAATACTAACGCTTGCCTACAAAGCCAAAAATGGACCAGCTCCAATCTATATAAAGGCTCTCCTCAAAGCCCATTGTGCACCACATTCCCTTTGAGCCTCCAATACAACTCCACTCAAACAGGACACAAAGAAGACATGCATCAAGACTCTTCTTTGTCTTGGCACCCAGGTGATGTAATGAACTTCTGCTCGCTGCCCAGTTGAGATTCTGACCATCTTCAAACAGAGAGTGAAGACTCACCTCTTCACTGAGCACATAAACATGCAGTAACTAAACAAATATACTGTTTTCTCTCTTGCTGTACTAAGTCTTCTCTAACAGGGCTTTAGTCTGACAGTATTTTACACCCTTGACCTAGTTATACTGGCATATTTTGATAGATAATTACAAAGCAACTCTGTAAGTTGCTCTGGACATGTGTTTGCCAAATGCTGTAAATGTAAAACTACCCCATTTGCATCACAACACACACCTCAATGTGCATGCTCTCAATTACATAGTGCACAGACAGAGAAGTGCACACATGAAAACAAATACAATCAGTGTATTTTTATGAAGCTCTACACTAGTAATATTCAATTCTTGAAAGGTTCAAAATAATTAAAAAAATAATAATCTATTTGACAGAAATTCAAACAATAAGCAGGTCATTGTTATCATTCCTGGACCTCAGTTCTAATTTTTGAGGGTTTTTTTTAATCTGTTCTCAGCTTTAAGAACCTTTACATTTCTAAACTCTATGAGGGACGTGTAGAGTCTGCATATAACTGGTGAGAAGATCCACCATCTGTTTGGGTCAATGAAGATCCAATGAAGGGAAGACTACAGTGGAGCAGATTGTGTGTTTTAATCTCATAGCTACTTATTGTACACGAAATCCTCTCAGCTCAGAAGGGGTCCATTCCTTGAAAAACTCTGCAACTAGAGAGGTTTTGAGAGAAAACGGTGCAGGGGCTGGCAAGTTCCAATAGATTGCTGACTGAAAGTTCACATTCCCTAGCCATTGATATGGTTACAAGAGTGGTGCTCTTTCTAATCAGACATGGTGTGCCTTATGAATGTGGCCAGTTATATCAGTCCTCAAATATTTTTATGAATGCTTTAAATTTCAAATACCATTTTATTCTTTTATAACTTGCTGGTGACCTTTTAAGTAATTTTTGCCTTTAAGTAACTTTATAAATAACTGTACATCTTATTTGTCGTAATTTTGAGTAGTTTTCAAACCTTTAGGAAGGTATCTGGGAAGAGCACTGGCTAGATGGACTTCTGTTTCATTTTCTGGTTTAAAAAAAAGAACAGCATCGTGAATTCAGAGCACAATGTTAGTCCATGTGATATATGTTATCATACTGGATTTATTATTTTATCATTTTTTTGTTTACACATCAGGACCATGGACAGCAAGGATAGGCAGACGCTCATCATGCTATATAATACAGAATTGATTTGGGTGTGGAGGTGTGTGTACCTAGTAAAAGCAATTCATAAGCATGCCCATGCTTAGGGCTTGGAAGTAGCTCCACTAATATTATGTCTGTTACACTGTACCCTGCATAAAGAGCTGCCCATTTCACCTGGCACAGCTGAACTCTGGGTGTTGTAGCTTCTACATGTGCAAGGGAAAAAGCCGTATTTGGGTGATACAAAAATAATTAACTGAGCAGAATAAAACAAAAAAGAAAAGGAATATGATTTGTGGTTTTAAATTCATCATCATTTTCACAAATCTCACCATTCACAAATGGACATACCAATTCCTTAATCAACTCAGTAAAGGTCAGAACCCCGTCTGCAAAACACGTGGGGATTTTGGACTGTTAAATCTTAAAAGCAGGAGCTATAGAAAGAGGAAGAAAGAAGGATGGGATAAGACATGAGGACACTAAGTAAATGAGACTCAGACCATAAATCTGTGCTCTGTATAGACTCCTGTTCTCTAATTCTTGTCCCAGCACATAGAAATACTCTCTTCCATGGTGAGGAACAGCAACAGGCATCAGGCTAGATATACACACAGACCCGAGAACCAGTTCCCAGGAGTCTGAGACAGAGGAAGAGGGAGAGAGATACACAGACAAAAAAAAAAAAAAAAAAAACATGAGTAATTTCTCTAGTTCTCTCTCAAATACAGTATATTGTACTATGGAGAACAGTTTCTTTATGACACACACAAACAGTGCTGAACCTGATGGTGGTGTTTGGAGAGGCAGAAGAGAGTAGTTTCCAGTGAAGCGGTATAGTAGCTGTTTATGTCTAATAAAGATGGTGCTCTCAGTAGCTATGGCCTCCTGCACCATAAAGGAGAACTCCAACTCTGGACATTTCAGAGAACGAGCCCAGGGACTTTCTGTAGCCACCTACATACACATACACACAGACACACATGCACAGACTCACATAATTATAAACATACACACACAGAATATAAACAAACACGTAAACACAGCAAATATGTGCATACACATACAAGCACTCAAAACATATTCTCAGTGACACTACCATAGAATTATGTCCCACTACTACCAACACACACACAAGCACAATCCTAGTTTACCTCTATGAGAGCAGTGTGTTGAAACTCATTAGCAGTTAAGAGTAAAGCACTAAACTCAGGAATCCCCGGCAACACCAGGACAGGTGTTCTGTCCACTACAGCCCAGAGGGGCCTGGATGGACTACCTACAGTCATCATGGCCTCTAGAGCTGGAATCTACACACACACAAACATCAGATCATCAGACCAAACATTGGTCAAAATTAATGAATTAATTAAATATATGACACAATGTGGCAAAAAATAAAATTCAAACGGAGCATAAATTATTAAGTGTCACATAATTTTGCAACGTTTGCCCTGTTTTCCTCAGGACTCTTTCACAAGCGCAAACCAGGACGGGGTGGTGCGACTAACACTCTAGCGCTATAATATTTTCAAATACACAAACTAACGTTGAAATGTAGGATGTTTAATAACACCCCCCCCCTGTGTATACAACAACTCCCCTCCTTGTGTATACAACAAAGTATTTTATAATACTCTAGTATTATAAAAATATACCCAACATAATATCACACATCAGGTCATCCAACACAACCCCTTTGATATTTGTAAAAGCGTTCATAACAGGGAAGCAATGAGCACAGTAAAACAAGATGCAGACTCTGTGGTCTCTTTACCACTGCAAATGTCCCCTTTGATAGACAGGAAAGTGAACACAGCTCACACAGCTCATAGCTCACTCCAAATGTCCCCATTGGTAGACAGAAAAGTGAAGTTCGTAAATCCCTCAGCAAAACTCCATCCACAGTCAATAATACCCCGGGCTAAAAGGAAAAAAAAATCCTACTCCTTCAGGTGTATTTCCATGGTGCGAAAGAGGAGGGAAAAGATGCAAACTTTCCCTAAGTGAAGTCCAACGACCTGATGCTTCTGTTTGTTCAAAAAAGGAATCTAAAGCCTTGTCATTACTCACCACCTTGCCTAAAGTGAAACTGGCCACCTCTCGCTCCTTCTCCTGTATATAGCCATTCACATTAACAGCAAATCTAAACACACACACACACACACAAAACAGTGTGCAACCTGGTGCTACATGGTGAAAAAAAGATCAACAAACACCTACCTTTAAAAGTAAACACATACACACTTACGTTTTATCTGGTATGTTTTCGCCTAGTCCGTTAGACATGACTTTGACTCTGTGCACCACACTGCCATTCAGTAGGGCCATAGGAGCATACCAACCAAATTGGCATAGTTCATACTCATAGGTCTCTGCAGCAAACACACAAAGGCTTGCTATATTAATTATCCGTGGCCTTTCAAATATGCACACACACAGAGGTTTGGTATATAATTAATTAACCAAAAATGAAAAAAAAAAAAAAAAAAAAGTCCAGACTTAGAAATCAGGATCATACACTCCTACCATTATCCAGAAGTGGTGTGGTGGTGAGTAGCACCTCCAGTTTTTGAGGTTTGAGGTGTGTTGGGTGGGTGGGCTCCTGGAAGGTCACCTTCACAACTGGAGTCAGACCAGCAAAGAATGCCTCCCACATGGCTCTCTCAGATGATTCCTTTGTATACATACAAACCAAACACAGATTACAACACCATGTTTTACACTCACAAACACACAATCATTAAACCGTGTTTTTCCAATGACTTTATTAAGAGGATAATGTGTGTACACTGAATTATCATTTCATTAGACACTCCTACTCTGCAGTTGTACCTCTTTGCCAGCAATTTCTATCAGTCAATTGCATGTATTAAGAAGATAGCTGACCGATGGAACTGACTTAACATTTACATTTCTAGGCAAAGCTAAACCTCTAGTGAGGAAAAGACAATACAGGTACAGATATGTGCCATGACTGTAAGCCAGTCACGATCAGTTTACCTATCTACTATAGATTCATTATGACTGATGTGCATTACCTTGGAATCACAGTGCAGGCCAATTCTGAGATAGTTGGGGAAGCCCTGATATTTCTATATTGCAAACAAATAAACAAACCAACCAACCAACAAACAAGCAAACAACTAATTATATTGTAATATTCCCTACAGTCACAATGGCATCCACAAAATAGATACTCTCTTCTTTAAGAATTACTTTAAGAAATTTAGAGTTAAAGATATGATAAATGTTGCTAATTTATATCATAATTTACAATGCACTTGTATTGTTGTTTATAAATGGTAGGTGAATGAACACATGGTTTTGAGGAGGCAGTACATACAATCCCTAGGGGATCACCTAGTTCCCAATGCTGCAAACTCCACTCACACTGTAAGGTCAACTGTACCATTACTGATAACAGCAGCACCTTGTTGACCATCCTAGCCATCTGAAATTAAATGCAGAGAACATGACATCCATTATTCTTTTGTGTTACAGTGCTTTTAAACAACTTAACAACATAGACACAAAACATACAATTAAAAAACAATAGGAAAGGGTCTGTTACAAGATGATATTATTTGATAAAGCAGAACGTTATTTTATAAACTTTGATAAGCAATGGTATAAGCTGTACTTCACATTGTATTGCAGAAGTCTTTAATGCTGACACACTGGAATCTCAATGTCCAGCTGACAGCACAGCATTCTAATCTACAAAGCTAGTACCAGGTGTATTTTGCTATAGAAATAGCAAATCTTGTTTAAAGTCTATGGTTGTCCATAGTATTTGCTGTACAATGCATAAAGCAATACACAAACAATACACAAGAAAACATTCAAGCTGTGTTAAGGTTAACAAAAGCAAATTTTCAACCCACCCCAAGCAAAGCCACTGCTCATGAACTAAAATTAATGACCTGTTTAGAATATTAGAAATCAAAATTTAAACTGTTTAAGTTTATGACATCTTAAGTGCTCACTGTACTCGTGTTAATGAGCCTACTGCAACTGCATAACCGACAATTAGTACAATAGCCTTATTTAAAGATGTATAACAAATGTCTTAAACAACCTAAAATACTCAAAACAGATATCTACCTACCTTAATTAAGAACACTTGTTTACAAGTTTATCACTAGCCTGCTGCATTACTGTAATATTTCGCCATTCTATGACTCAAGTCAACAGCACATTTACATCATTTGCCAAGAGCAGACTATGATTTAATTTTACTTAACGCTATTCTAATCTTGCTAATGCTATAATTAACAGATTATGCATTAATATTTAAAGAATTGTTAATATTAGGGGATAGTTAGGTTCGTGACCTCATTAAATGCGTTCACAACGTCATCTAGATCATACAACAAATGAAATCGACTGCATCTTCCCGCAGTCTTGTTTTCTGCAGCAATATCTAGGTCAAGTCCCACTGTCATTAGTAAAAAAAAAAATGATCAAGGCAGGCAAATGCGTTAATAAACGGGACGAGGATAAAATACTGTCCCCTCGCATATTTGCCGCTTTTGGAAACTCAATTTGTTCTGGATGCATACACTTTAACATTAATTAGTGAAATTGTTTTGCAACAAGTTTGGTAGCCTTACTACTTGAGAGTAAAATAGAACAAAAACCACTAACCTAGCTAGTTAGGTAACTAACGCTAACCTAGGTTAGCTATAGCTATCTTGGCTATTATTAGTAAAGGTAGCTAATAAGATTTGCCAACTCATTTTAGTATTATCATAACTTATTAACATAAATTAGTTTTAAGTGTTTTTAAGACATCATGAAACTCTAAATCGGACACACTCATAGTATAATAGCTATTACTCTACCCACCTTGAAACAAGATTAACGAACTAAAAAAGAATGTTTTTATGGACCCGATTTAGTGCGCAAGACGACACCGCGTGCGTCGTTTCCCGCTCCCCAGACCGTAGATGGCGCCATCCTTCGGGAATGGGAATAAATTGGAGATTACAGGTGGGAAAAAAAAATTCCGTCATAGGTTTCCCAATGCATACCACATCATATAATAAAACATTGTAATTCCGATTTTTAAATCATGCAAACGTATATAACATCAGTTTACCCAGTGCTGTGTTATTAAACATGTCCTTTTTCAAATGCAAAGCCTATTTCTATATCTCTACATAAAATGTTCACTTATGTCAAGGTGGTTTGCTATTATGATGTTTTAAATATTTTGTAAAAAGTACGTTTTCTTTGCGGAGATACATGTTTTATTCTTGTCTTTGTTTGGTTTTTTAAAACTGAATCACATTCATGAAATATTTTGATTGATCTGTTAGTCCTTTGGTGTTTTGAATGGTGTTTTGGATCCAACTATTCTTGTTTTAGCAGCAAACATACCCATTTTTATTGTGTAAAATATCCTTTACACCTTAGACACACTTGTAATTGTGTCAGTTTCCATTGCTAGTGAATGTACCTTTTTTAGTTCGTAAAATAATTTTGTTTTATTATTTTCTATGATATTGCTGAAGATCAAGTAAACAAGGTAACTATTTTTTAATTGCCTGTCAATTTTCTATAGCATTAAACTAGAAAACATTAGAATTCTTTGGTCGTTTGTAATATATTTATATATTTTTATATCTTATAAAGGTATCAAGAAGTACCTGGTCAGTCTCATAGCTTAATATTGTTTGCAGTGCAACACAGCAAATCTTCAAATTAAATGTTATACACTCACATATACTAACCTAATAAAGGTTAGTACTGGGTTGGACTGCCTTCAGAACTGCTTTAATTATTCTTGGCTTAGATTTAACAAGGGGCTGGAAACATTGATTTTAGTCCATATTGACATGATATCATGATTTTAATCTCCCTTCACACCACAGGTGCTGGTGATCCTTTGGATTGAGATCTGGTGACTGTGGAGATCTCACTGTCATGTTGAAGAGACCAGTTTGAGATTATTTGAGCTTTGTAACATGACACATTATCCTGCTGGAAGTAGCCATCAGAAAATGGGTACATTGTGGTCCTAAATGGAGAGGCATGGACAGCAATAATAGGTATGCTATGGAGTTTAAAAATTTACATTTACATTTACATTTATGGCATTTGGCAGAGCTCTGCCTACATACCTAAATGCAATGAGATGCTGCCATGTGATTGGCTGATTAGATTAACGAGCAGTTGAACAGTTTTATGTAAAAAAAAATGTCTGGTGAGTGTATATTGCAAATACAAATGAGTACAAAGTACAAAGTATATATACAAAAGGCACTAGGGGCCTAGTCCTGGGGCGGAGGGACCAGGTTACACTAGCTACTCAGTGCCTGCACAGACTGGCTCAGTGTACTGAGGAAGGCTTGTTTGAAGGATGCAGTTGCAACAATGTCCTCCCTTCTCAAGGCTACCTCCTAACTGTAGGAAAGGTCTACATTACCTGTGGGAAACTGCAACATAATACAAAACACAGGAATAAATTAACATCTGTGTTGTTTAAACATGACATCTCTTAAACAGAATCGTAAACTCAAAGACCTGACCTTAATACCAGTTTTACTGTTGTCTGATCTGAAGTGCTGAAATCCTAGGCAGGCATCCTAAAACTACAAATTATTGAAATAATTTTGTACAGAGGAAAACATCTGTCTATAGCATAACATCCTTCTTAACTCAACTGTCGAACCTATGTCTGCTTTCTCTCTCATTTAACCTGCTCTCATCTCTGAGTTAACTGCAACACCAAATTCATCTACCTATTAGTCGGTTGTTGCCCTACCCCACTTCTTAAGAAGTGATTAGAGATTCTGTGAGTAGGGAGTCTGTGCTGGTGATGCTTCCTCCAGATGGTGTATTTTAGCACAGCAGGTGGGTCAGTGGCATATACGGTGGTTGCACTGGTCCAGGGACAGTTGAGAAGGATGTCCCTCTAACACAGTTAAACATATCAGACTAGACAGGAGGGGCAATTGATCCACTAGGAAAAGAAAAAAAAAATAGTTATATCTGCATTGGAGTGCAACAGGTGAAACTTCAAAAGAGGCCATGTCAGGGGAGAGCCAGAATGTTGACAGACCTGACGAGCTCCCTGAGATATCAGCAACCCTGATGGGTAGTAAATATTATGGCTTGTTTGTGGAACAGCATGTCCTACAATTTTTAAGATGTTATATGAGTTGTCATAACTCTATACGGTAAAGCCCTTAAACAGAAATGTCAACCAATGTCCTTTTGAATTACATAGTAAATCACATTCCCCAGACAAGGTCAAATATGTTTTAAATGAATACAGGAGAAACACGTAAATATTCAGTTCAGATATTCAGTTCAGACTTATAGATAGTGTGCTATACCTGCTTTGACCACGAGGGGTCAGTACAATGGACTCAGCAAACAGGCAATAAAAAATTACAGGTGGTCCTCATTAAAGGTGAGTCAAATTGTTTAGGTATATCATACTGCAAGCCCAGTGCCAAATCTGCAAAACAATTTCAGTGGAGACCTATGTCCACAGTCTATTGCCACACTCACTGCAGCACCGAAGCATACATCAGACCACGGCTGGGATAAGAATGTAGAGGTGCTTGTATACTGGCTAGCAGCATATAGGGTGGTATCAAATGCATTTGATATAACCTAGTAAATAGTACATGACATAGATTACAGAGTCACCCAGACCATCTTGGGGATCATGAAGGTTACAGCTTTTCCAACCAATTAGGAGATAGAGTCTGTGAGTGCAGGATTTGCTTTATAGGGTGGTTCCCCTGCTTTCAGTGTGGTGGTTGTGGATAACCACCTTCAACTGATGTACAGTGTTATTTATATCCGTGTTTTACCAACACCATTTGACTCCGTTCTGACCCAGTTCCGTGAGCCTGTGCAGAACTCTGTGTAGGCACAGTTCAACCAAAAGCTCAGCCAGGCTTGGTACATCATCGAAAGAGCTTTTTGGTATGATGAAAACCCCCCTGGCATTCCATACTTTTCAAAGGCCCTGGAGACAAAGTTTATAATTTGCACCTGCAGTGATTATGCGCTGTACCATCCTGCACAATCTATGCCTTGCAACCAGAGACATTGTTGAGCCATGAAGATGATCAGGCTGAAGATGATCAAGCAAACGCAGACAGATGTAAAGGTGATGAAAAAAAAAACACCCAAACACTTGACATCAAGTAACTGGATTCTCATCCCCACCCCCTTGTTTGCATGCTAAATTTATGATGAGTGGTTAAATTCTATGTATGTTTTTCACCTTTCCTTAAACAGTGTGGAAAGAGGAGTCAGCTCTCAATGTATCATTAAAACTGAGAACTGAAACTGAAAAAACTGAGATTTGCTGTGTCTTTACAAGGTGGAATGATCTGTAAGGAAGTCAAGCCAATGATTGATTGAAATTTGGGTTCTGTCCTTCCAATTCAGCAACTTTTTTGGCAATTGTGAGTGATATAAAGGATTTGAGCTGACTGAGTGTTGAGAATGAAAAGAGAACATTAAGTAGAGCTACAAGGGGACAGAAGAATCTCTGACAGCTTGTGCATGACCTCCGAACACAACTACTGGATAGGGGGACATGTATAGGGGGACAAGCATGATAATAATAATAGTCTATTCAATCTGGGCAATGTGGTCAAGCATCACTGGCTAATCCCCATACAGTTTACAGGATGTGATGTAGGTTCTGTGACTAAACCCCATATGGTGTAGTTTAGAGGATGTGATGGAGGGTCTGTGCAGTGTTTTATACTGTATTAGCTGGAGTTTTGAATTGCTGGTCATAGAGATTTTGTTGCGTATCATTAGAAATTTATGCCGCTTCCCATTTTCATTTCATCCTCTAAACTAAAACTTCTAACTGCAGAAATTGTTCCTCTCTTTCTCCTTGGTGTCCCTTGCTCTTCTCTCTCTTTATAGCACCTCTCTCTCTCTCTCTCTCTCTCTCTCTCACTCGCTTTCTTGAGCCTCCCTCTCTCTTTTGTTTTGATTATCCTCCATCTGCATAAAAAATGCAGCCAGGAATGCTGTTCCCTTTTTTTTTCTGGAGTCTGCTGCTGTTCGTCTCACTCTCCTGAGGGAAGATGCCATAGGTTCACTACATTCAGTGCTTAAATTATTGGAGTGGGGAAAGAATTTATTTTTTAAGGTCTCATAAATAGAATACTAGAATAAATACTATAATATTACTATAGAATGTAATAGAATAGAGTGGAATATAATAGAATCCGCAGTGCTTTTGTCATACTTATGTACATTTAAAAACAAGTATTTTATCTTTTAAATTTTTGTGCATTCAGAAGAAATTATAAATACTTTTATTACTTTTACCACTTTTGCTACAGATACTTTTTGCTACACATACCTTCTGCAAAGGTTAACTTCATGCACATTGCCATCTTCTCTCCACTGTTTAATTAATCCAGCTAAAATGATGCATGTAAATACATGAGGCCCAGGCTGCAGATGTGTATTTGTATGGCTAGACATGTTGGTTTGCACAAGAGGAAATCTTGGTTTGAGTGTTTCCATCCAGAAAACTGACCAGTCCTTTTTCACACCCTGTGCTGCATCAAAACCACACGGTGCACTTTACTTCTCTTTGCATAACCACAGACAAAAACACAATTACTTGTTTACAACAACTAAATGAAAAACAACTAAAATGAGAAACTATTTTTTTGCATTAATTTTAATCATGCTCAACTCTGTTTTGTTAGCTTGTTTTTAAGATTTGGTTTTCAAACATCTCTATGGTTTAGCACGCATCTTTGTATATAAAGTATTACTGCTAAATGTTATTTTAGCATCTTAACTGACATTTTAACAAATATTTTCACCAGTTATAGTTATTACAATGTTTATGACTTTAAATCCATTTATTGCACATTTCCTGTTTATTTTTCATATTTGTATAGGCATGCTGTGGCTTTGCAGACACGAGACGTGAGTGAATGTAACAAAGAACTGTTTTAATGAAAAGCCCAAATGAAGCAGGCTCAGCAGATGGCTGTAGGGACTCCAATGTGAAGTACTGGGGATGGGCACCTATGGGACTTAAATAGGGCTAGTGAAATGAAGGATAAGTGCAGGTGATTATTAATAAACTGGTGATTGCAAATGAAGAAGTGGTTGTGAAGTGTTCTTTGGCTGATTGATGACTGGAGCGTGACGGATACTTGTGAGAGAAAAGTAGTTAATTGTTTGGAGGACAGGGTTGTCTGATAGTATAGATCTCTCACCAGCACCGTCTGCTGCTGACAGCAGGAAAAACGTGGCAGCTGAGCACCACACCACAAAAATCCACAAAATTCCTCAGTTAAAAATGTATTAATCTAAAAGTTGACAACAGCTCTCATTACCTTTAGAGATGGTGAATCCTAGAGGTGAATCCTAGAGGACAGTTTGTCAGTCCACTTTGTACAGTACGTTTAACAGAGTATTTCCATGTGCAGTATTAAAGTAGTTAGCTGATACATTCATTTCCTGTATGAACATGCCTCAGCCATATGTTTCTCAGTTTCTATCTAATCAAGCTGAGTTTGATCTGTGCGTGTGAACTGCAGTGGAGCCACTAGAAAGATATATGTGCAACTGTGATAAAGGTTCTGCAGAGAGACCCACAAAGCTTTCAAATAAGGCCCTTGTATGTTTAAACATTAGTTATTCTATTTTGATGAAGACAGACCTACTGTGACATTAACATTTGCTTGGTGTAAAGGATAAGGTTTTAAGAACTGTGTCTGAGAAAGTGCATTATTTTTATGACAATAGTTGTTTATATGATGGACAAATATTCATCTAGACAGCACAAGCAACATCTGAAATTCACATATTCATTGGTGATTTTTTTTCTTTTTAAGAGAAACCAGCATGTTGTGGCAGGCCTGGCTTAGACATAAAATACCACAAGCCAAAACTTTCTGGTCAAATGACAGTAAGTGTAACACTGCTGATAAGGCAACATTGGCCCATCACGGTCGGTAGAGAGTTGTTTTTGACATCTGCCAGTCTGTAGCTGTTGTTGTCCCATGTGTTTGCTGCTTGACCTTGTTCTTATGAACCGTAGGTTTTTAAATTTTCAAGATAGAAGCAACCTGGCGCTCACTGTATTATTTCTGCCAGTAAAGCTACAATTGAACCCTTCTTTTCCTTGTACATGTGGAGATTTAAGAAAAAAATGGAGTGGTCTCATTATATATATAGTCACGTGGTACGGCCTGCTGCAGTTCACATATACTGTGCTTATGTTTTTACCGCCCCCTGGGATTGCACATTGTCATGGAAGTCTGTGCGTCCTGCCCCGTGCCCAGTTAGTGTGTGTGTTGAGACGTGAATGTTATATGTACAATAGAACGTATGTTTATGTTCCACGCAACTCGTCCCCACATCCTGCTTGAACCGCCAGCGTTACAATATATATATATATATATATATATATATATATATATATATATATATATATATATATATATATATATGTGTGTGTGTGTGTGTGTGTGTGTGTGTGCATGTATTTTCTCATGTAAAATATATTTTTAAATCTGTTATAAAACAGCACATAGATTTTTTTTTAAATGCTATTATTAGAAAAAATGTGGATTTTGTCATAATTAAACAATTCATATGTTTAATGCATCAAGTGTACAAAGCCAAACTTAAAAAGTCAGAAGCCTAGAATGGGTGTGTGGGTGTTTGTGTCCCAGTTTGACTATTTTCCTGTCACAGAACTGACTGCCTTTACACACCTCAAAACAATGAAACCACAAGAACACAGTTCCCACCAGAGACCCTAGAGCTTTTTCATAAACAGAGTCATGTCTTATCCAACAAAATATTTTGACAACTATAATTCTTCTGTATTATTGTGTTATTCTGTATTACTGTATTATTGTGTTTAATGTGGTCCATCAAAGACCATATTTGATAACACTATGCCTAAGTAAGCACAACCTAAATGCAATAATATTTAATAAGCTTCCACAGGAAGAAACTCTTTTTTAGGTAAAGTTTAATTTTTTCATGAATGATGTTTGCATGTGCAAGACAGCACATTCTCCTACTGAAGTAGACTCCTGTACTCCTGGCTGTGGCTAATGTGCTTGGCTCAACTGCTGGCTAGAAGAGACTGAACTACTGAAGAGATCTGTTTACATTATACATACATAAATAGTACATAAATGTAAACATGTGTAATACACATTTAACAACAAATATTCCACAGTGAGTTTATAAATTAATTTCCAACTCTTGTAATTTTTAAAAGTGTATCGAATGTATACTGAAATTTATCAGTTAGATTATTCTAAGATTAATGGCTCACTAAAGAAAAAGAGGATTTACATATTTCTGTCTTCTTAGACAAGTGTGGTCAATAACCTGTATGATTGAACAGTTTGCAGTGAAGTTAAATTTTCTTAATTTAGTCAAATTTGCAGTTAATAGAAACTATTACTGTAAAGTATATACTGATTGTAATCTGCTTCTGTTCTTTTTAATATTTCAGCAGGATATCCAGTATATTCACTTTGTTATTCTTAAAAATGGATATTCTGTAAAGGAAATTAAGAAACAGGTGTAAGATCAAGAGGTCAAGCGCTGCTGGCACTGATAAATATCTGTGGCAAAAATGCTTGTTTGCCTCAATATTGATTATGTTCTCCCCCTGCTGTTGAGAACTAGAAAACAAGGTTGAATAAGAATAGCATGACACAAGTGACGTTTGTGCTTGATGGATTTAAAAGTTATGTATTAGCGTCAAATAAAGTCAACGCAGATAACAAAATCCATACCACTGAGACTGAGCTTTAAAATTTTTAATCTGCACTTTGTATCAATTTTGGTTTCAGTTTTCACTTAATCTGCACTAGGGTGTGTTTATACTTTTCAGCTTTGGGTTGATGAAAATGCAACTCAGGTGTGACTGCTTTGCTAGTGTGGTTCATTAAAGTAAGTGTGACCTCTGATGCGCACTAAATAAGCAGACTGAGACTGCCTGAACATGTGAGTCTCGGCCCGTTCCTAAACAAGTTCTCGTGCGGTTCAGTTGACGTATGTTGAAGTATGAACCAATGGTGTCTAAATGAACCAAACACAGGATGTGATGTCACAAGATGTGACAATAAACACATTGAGAGAACAGAATTTAACAATGCCTTCAAAAAAAAGCAGACAACATTTTATCACCTCTTACTGTGTTTCCAGTTGGTAAAAATACTACCAGATATACACAACAACAATAAGTGTATTAAGTCCAGGGTAGTATATTGTTCTGATGACTGGCTCACAAAATTCACATCTTACTTACATCATAGGTCACTTTTTTGGACTTATTTTGCTTTTATTGTAAAAAGCTAAGCAAACAAGGACTAAAACGTAACAATGTATCATTTTCTTGTTTAGTCCGGACCAAGGGAACTTCATTAATCTGTGATAAATGCGCTTGGTTCCAGAAGGACTTTATGTGCATTAGACCTCATTTCAGCACTCCAGTTACTACAGCAAAAGCGATTTTATTGTACACATTACATATTGAAGTTGCATTTCTGAACATTCAGTAATGCCCATAGGTGGTCATCAATGCACTCTTTTGCGGAGGTGATGGTGTTTTCCTGTCAAAAGAACAGCTGCTGAGTTCAAACTGCACGGCTTAGCCTGCGGTCAGCTTACGGGTCTAAAAATGGAATGGAAATAAACAGCACGCGGCCCCTATCTAGCTTATGCACAGTTGTGGTCAAAAGTTTCCAGAAACTTTTTCACACAAGCAAAAGGCAGACACCAAAAGCATGCACATACTTTAACAGGTCTGCATGCCCATGCAGCAGAGCTGTGAAATTACCTTGCAGGTTCTGCACACGCTACATCTTTTACTAGCTATTTTGGCTTTGTTTGTGTTGAAAAGAGTCCTTACCACAGACCAGGTCTACAAAGACAAAATGGGGCCAATTATGTCTATTGGCAGAGATCCCTGTTGGTTCCCCTGCTTCACCCACACATCTTTCACCTGCTGGTCCTTTCAGACCAAAGGTCTGTTAACAGCAGAGTAGGTGAGTGAAGTGAAGCAGCAACTCTTCACTCAAGACTTTTATACGCACTCAATTTCTCACACCACTTCTCTCTTCTCAAATCAAAGATTACTGGCTCCATGTTTGCTCCCATAGTTGGGTCGTAGTATTGGATATTCAACTGTTTAACATCTTTCACGTGCTGGTCCTTTCAGAGCAGAGGTCTGTTAACACCAGAGTATGTGAACAGTGCTGCAGCTCCTCACTCCTCACAGAGTTACATAATCACTCTGCTTCTTCCTGCTCCTGAAAGAAAACCAGCCCTATGTCCATTCCCCTTGTTGGCCTGTAGTGCAAGTGAAGCTGTTTGTTTTGCAACATCGAAGAAGGATCGTCATTCCTTTTTAAAATCAACTAGCTTATATATATTCTAATTGAACAAGTAGCAGAATAGTGTTGATTTCACTTTTTAATTAAATCTTTGTGTATTGTTTTAATTAATCACATTGTATAACTGCTTTAGTTAGTTGAAAATGGCTCAGGGAGCATAGTAGCTGAAAACAAGACAAAACTGTTTAAGTCTGTTTGTCAAACAGCTTCTTTTGATTATTATTTGTCTGAAGTGACGGTCTGTAATTCAGCTACATTTACCGTGTAGCTTGCTAGCTTTCACGTTAATGTAGTTGCAATCACATTTTTGTAGAGTAATTTAAATTGTATTTTATCTTATAAAATACTATAACTTTAAACCATGTAATCTCAGAATATCATGAAAACTACATATACTGGTTCAGACATTCTCTTGGAGAAGCACTGACATGCATCAGTCTTTATGTTGACTCTGATCCTGTACTTCATGGAGACTTTAAGTATGCCAGGGCAGTGGCAGCTCAGTGTTTAAGGTACTTGATTAGTAAGCAGAAGGTTGCTGCTTCAAACACCACCGCTGCCAAGTTGCTACTCTTGGGTTCCTGGGTGGGGCCCTTAACCCTCAAGTTGTACAAGAGTACTTTGTGCTCAGTTATAATTGTAAATTGCTTTGGCTAAAGGTGTCAGCTAAATGATGTAAATAAAAGATTCAAAGCAAAGCTTGCTACAGGTTTAAAGTAAGAAAACAGTGGAATCTATTATTGTCACAGACCTGCCCCCAGCAGTACACACCCTTTGCTCTTCTTTTCATGTGGCTTGTTCCTGTTTTGTTACTAGACTATAAAAGCACACTCTAACTCTTGGTGTAAAGCCTTGTACCCAATATTGCGATATGTGCCAATATTGCCTTGTCTTTTGTGTTCTGGTCACCATTAGTTTATTAGCAGTAGCTTGTGTTAGTATGGGTTTTACCTTTTAACCTTCTTCCTTAGTTTGCTGTGGGCCTTTTCTTTGCATTGATTTGCCCAGTATTTCTTGTTCAGATAGCCTAGAGTTTTTTTCTGTGTTAGTGGTTTGTTTTATTGTTCTGTTAATAAATTTCCCTCTGAGACAGTGTCCACGCTCTCCTAATCTGGTTACAGCAATATATAAAATGCCTGACCTCTGAATAAATCAAAATTGATAGTTAGTCCTATACTCGTATATTAAATGGATTTTTTACATTGTTTAATGTTCTGCAAATACTCTTTTAAAAAGGTAATGTTTTACCTTAAGGTTCCCTTATTCAGCATTATTCAGAGTATGCGTTAACTTTAACCTCAGCATTAATAAATCATTAGTAATGTTAACAAGGCAATTGTAGAAAATGATGCCAGCTATTTTACTTCATGCACCATTGCATGAATTGCTACAATTTAGAAACACCGTTTCCCCCCCAACTATCCTGCCTATCATAGCCAGTTTACAACATTTACATTTAAATGTTGTATTTTTTTAATAACTTTTTTGTGTATTTCTTTTCTTTACAGTTTCTTTGAAACTGTAAAGTGACCTTGGGTATACAAAAGGGATGAACTTATTATTATTATTATTATTATTATTATTATTATTGGTTGGTTTATTATTGTTTGTGTTCATGGATTTTAATGCCAACTAAGCCCATAAATGATGTTAGCTATGGAAATATTTGTCAGGCTGTGCACCACAGATGACACAAGGATCTGAGAACTAAGATTTTAATGAAAAACCACCAACACAGGCAAATCCACAAGGTAAGGCAAGAGCTCCAGTTCTAGGAGTGTCCGAATTTTGGTCCTACAACATTCACTGTTTATATCCCAGGATTCCATGTCCTTTCATAGTCTATATTGTGCATAAAGCTAGATATATAGCCTAGTTAGTTTTCATATTCCATAATAATAATGGTGCTACATTTTATTATACAAAAGACATAAAACATGTATGAAATAAGATTTTAAAAGCATGATAGGTCTCAAATAATAATTGTGACTTTCATAGAATGTTTTGTTTTGAAACACTATAAGTAGGAGCTGGTGGAAATTTTCTAATTAGAAATAGAAAACTTGACATACAACCTTGATGAAAAATATCATAATTGCATAAAAAGTCAAAACCCAGTTTTGCAATGGCCACAACTCTAGACCACTCAACAGGAACCTTCAGTTTCCATAGTTCTTTCAGGACTTTGGGATATTTTTGACGAGCATTAGGTCTACGGGCTTGACTGTGCTGTTCTTACCATTTCATTCCCATTTCATTCACTCAGCTCAGGTGGTGCAATCTCAAATTCTGTGGATGGAGCAGTTGGTTGGAGATGCTTTTCTGGAGCAAGATCTGCTTCCTTACATCGTCCAAAAGTTCTTCCTTCACCATATCCAATATGACACTCCTTTTCAAGCAAGCATCTAGCCATCTTTAAAGGGTCTTTTAGAATATTCTTTCTCCTCTTTCTGATACGTCCATCCCTCCTAAGTAATGTTAGGCAGCTCGTGGCTTGACTCCATACAGCTTTTAGATTTTTCCTCTCATGTTCCTCTGCCTTTTTTCCAGGCCTAGCGTAGTGCGTTTTGTTGTGTTGTTAATAAATCTTTTAAAGTGATATATAAACATATCTTTTTTTATAATAAAAGTCCTAGTAGTAATTTACATTCATGTAATACATGTGAAAACATATTATGACATAAAGGATTTGACCTGCGCTGCACATTTATCAGATCTCAAGGTGGTCCTAAATCTGATAAATGTTGAGCATTCAGACATTGAATCTGTGCTGCACTCAAAACAACACATAGATGAACAACATATGTAACACATAATGACTCCATCTACTGAAAGTATAACCTACCCGTCCAATCAGCAAGCTGTATGTAAAAACAACACACCCCTACCATACCCCTTCTCTTATCTTATGATTGTTTGAATTTCAGATGAATTTTCATTACTGGGGAACAACGGTCTTCTTTATACCTTGGAATATGGCCCGCTTTCTATGTATAACTTTTCTAGTCATTACTCTCTGTGAGTATACACCTTTACTAATTTTTATTTTCCTTTAAAGAAAAGCTTGGGTAAAATAAAATGTTTAAGCAGAATATAGAAATAGAAAATTTTAAACAGTTTAAGGATGTAAATTAATTTACAGTTTAGATGCTGAGTACATGAAGATACAAAATTGGTCATTTATAGTGTGTTCTTAGTTTCTCTTCATGTTTATTAAGAGAAGATCCTTTCAAGTTTGCATTTTATCATTTTAAGGTGGCAATCAAACTGGATCTTCTGCTGGGGTTATCTCACAGCTGGAGTCAACAGTGAGGGTAAATCCTGGACTCCCAACCACTCTTTGGTGCTATATCAAATCAGATGTGCACTTTTCAATTTTATGGATGAAAATTCCCCTTAACAAAGCCCCAGTGTGTATAGCCACTGCTCAGGCGCTCGCAGACGGTGTGGAAATGTATGAACAATTTAAAGACCACTCCAGAATCAGTGCCACTTGGGATAAAAATACCTTTAATTTGTCATTCTCATCAGTGGAAATAATAGACAGTGCAACATACCTTTGCGGTGCATATATTTATAAAAAATTCTTTTTTGGAAAGGGGAGTAAACTGATCATTCAAGAATACGCTGAAGGTAATTTTGATCAAGTTTGGAAGAGCTTGAAATATAAAATAATTGAAACTAATTTTGTATAAAGTTATTAATAACTAGAAAGATTGAAAATGTATAAAATACTATATATATATATATATATATATATATATATATATATATATATATATATATATATATATATATTAGAAACATTTAGCTTATGCCAAGGTTTTTTTTTTACCATGATTATTTACTAATTAACATGTCTATTTCTTACTTCATTTTGTTGATGTGGGTTTACAAATACAGAAAACATAAAAATAAACATAATTTTGGTAGATTTATGTATTTTCTTTAGTTCTCATTGGTCAGTCTCATTTAAATATTACCTACTTTCTTAATATTTTCAAATCAAATGCAGTTATCTAGTTTACTGATATCTTCACTAAGTTGTACTTTTTAATTTAATTAGTTTTAAAGGTAAATCTACTTGTGTATGTGCTGTAAATATCTTTTACAGCAACAACCATATCAAACACAACAGCAGACACTGAAGAGAAAAAACGTATGTTTGATCTGATTATTATTATTTTTATTATTATTATTATTATTATTATTACCGTTATAAATTCTATACGGGGCAGAATATATCGTGAAGTATCATTACTGTATATTTCATTTAAAATGTAGCACTTTTACTTTTATATGATATAAATACTTTTTACAATGTGTGCTTAACTTTATCTATTTTCTCTTACATTGGTAGGAAAGTCACAAATATTAGAATCTTTATTGCCAGCATTAGTAGCCACTAATGTTGCATCAATATTTGTCATCATTTTACTCTGTCACCTCTTAGCTAAGAAAAAATCAGGTAAGAATATTTGGAAATGAAATTATAGATAAGCAGTTATAAAATAATAAGTTTTAATGCACAATACTACATGTAAGCTACAATATTAATATTAATAATCTTTTTAAATAAACTATATTTGATGCAGTACTTTTTAAATGTATTTTAATTATTTAATTTAATTTAATAATACATATTTAATTTAATTAAATATGTATTTTTGTATTTGATGTATATTTTACATTTACAGTTACGGCATTTGTCATATGGCATTTTTACATTCTTCTTGCAGGTGTAAACAGTAGTGCAGGTGACAATGTAAGTAATAATTAACTGTTGATAATAAGCAACTATACAATGTACCATTTATAACCTCAATGCTATAAAAAAATGTACAGGTGCACCATAGAGTCATGGTTTCTAATAAATGATTAAATAGGTAAGTTTATCATGTAACCTTTTCTAAATAGAACTATTCTGGTCTCACATCTGGGCAGAAACAGAGAAGAACTGTCAAGAAGATGGCCAGTGCGGTAACCTCAGTTTTATATGGAGCTGTGTGAACCCAAGAGGAAATAGAATTCTGTGCAAAATAACGGTTTTGAAGAGTCACCATTACTGTATGTGGCCAGTGTTGCATCACCTTACGATAAAATGAAATAAAAAGTGTCAGTGTCCATAATGTTCTGTAAAGTCCACCTACTCCTGCTCGTTTACACTGTTTTGGCAATAATGGCTGAGGAAGGACAAGCTATTTGTTGCATTTATCAATAATTTATTAGGCAAATTAAAATAATTATATTCTCTGATTAATCATGTCATAAATACTTCCCAAGACAAATAAAATGTATATCGGTAGTTGGGTCATTACCTCTTTCTCTTCCTTCATGCTTTCCAATCTGTCAGACCTCCACCTAGCAGTTTGTGTTTTTGTCTTCTTCAGTGGTTTCCGTGGATATTCAAGTGTTTTTTTGCAGGACAAAAAGATACAGTTTTTGCATCTTTTAAGTTTTATTTCTTGGGACTGTTCTACTGGGCTTAGTTTGATCTTTTGTAGAACTGAGTTGAGCAACAAATACACTCTCAAACACATACACACGCACTGGAGAATTATGGTCAAAAACCCAACCCCTCACTCAGAAATATAGCCCAGAGGCACTATGCACAGGCTGACACATAGAATCAAGGTTTGGATCACAGACTTCTAGAGGTAAGCCTGATCTTCAGGAACATGCACCCACCTATCAGGTCCCTTAATTGTCCCCAATCACTCCATTGTATTAGGATGTCATCATATCTGACCATAAAGAATCTGTGTAGCTTAGGAAGACAGTTAGAGCCCAGAAGGGACAACACATGATGTACATAAAAAGGTTTACTCCTGCATTCCCTTAGCTAACTGGAAAAAACACAAATTAGTATTTAGGTCAGATGATGATGTGTGTATAAAAGAGTGTAATTACATTATTAACACAGGGACCCCTCCACTAATGTGTTCTTCAGATAACCACTAGCCAATATATAATCAAGCACGTATTCTTGATTATATACTATTATCTAGATCTATCATGTTATGCCACAAGGCACCTGTTTGGGAGGAGTAGCCTAGAAGCACTTTTCAATGTGTTGGGCAAGAGTCTTAAATAAAACTAAAAGTGTGTACAAACAAAATCAAAGAATATAAACCAAACACAAGGTAATACAGAACTCTGGGGAGATAAACTAGAAGACTTAGGCCTAAACATAAACATGAGCAAGCGAATATATATTTGACAAGAAATAGCGATTCCACATCTACACACAGCCAAACAAACCAAAATAACCTACAACCCAGGAAACAAAAACAGTGCTTAAATAACCAAGACTGGTGAAGACTAACAAGACACAGGTGGACATAACTGCAGGATGGGATACAAGCAAAGGGGTGGAAAAAACCAAAACCAAAACAAGGAAGTGTGACAAAACAGAACCAAAGCCAATCCAACAACAGAAACCAAAACAAACGTGTAGGCATCGGCCTATGAACCGCAATGCAAAGAGGAGGAAGCCATGACATCTGGTTATTGGACTCATATGCTTGTATTTTGGATTTATTCTTTGCCTGTGTCCTGTTAGATTTGTTTGTTCATCGCCTGGTATCTGGATTTTACCTTTTCTTATATTTCCCCTCTTCATTATTAAAATCAGTTTGCCTGCATTCAACTCTGTTTGCCAAACCTGAAACATACAGTTAATTTTAGACTTGCCATACCACTGACCTATATATTAACCTACTATACTACTAGATTAATTCAGTAGAATCCCACTGTTACGACCCGATCTAGGCTCCGGACCATAACAGGGAAAACAGAGACAGGAAAAAGGATATAACAAAGAAAAAGGAGATGTTCAAGTTTAAGTTCAAGTTCAAGTTCAAGAGGTTTTATTGTCATTTCAGCTATATACAAGTACACAGCAAAAACGAGACAATGTTCCTCCAGGACCATGGTGCAACATAAAAACAACAGTGCAACAGACAACATGCTACTCAAGTGTAAACAGTCCAATATACTGCAAAATGTCATTAAATAAACATTAAATAAACAATAAAAAATACGGGACAGGACAAATACAAAATACAAAATGAGTAGACAGTGCAATTTAGTACAGTACACAGTACTGGGCATATATAAAGCGAGTTGTGCATAGCAATCAGTGACATGCTACCCTGAACATAACAGTCACCGGTAGCAGCCAGAACAGTTCAGAGTACAGTGCTGGTTTAGTACAGTACTCTAGCAGCAAGTAGGATAATGTGCAAGACTGCAACAGGAGTGCATGTTTGTTTCATACAGGGGTGTGCTTCAGGAGATGACAGTGCCAAGATAATAAACATAAAGTCCTAGAATGAAAGCAGCAGATAACATACCTAACAGAGAAATAACAAACAAACAAACAACAATGAGCTGCCCTAACTCCCTGAACCAAAACAGAAGACAAAAAGAAAGCTTAAAATAAATGCTGTCACCTCCCATCTTCCCAAACTATGACCAAACATATAATTACAGAATAACCAGGTAAGTATAAAACACTATGTACACAATTTACAACCAATTGGCAACCAATTTCCATACGGGGCATAAGCGATGATCGTGAACAGGGTTACAAAGCAAAGGTCAGAATACTGGAGGTCTAGTCCAAAAACACGAGTTATAAAACAAAATGCACACTATCAAGGATTACACAGACGTAACAGAACACAAACTCTCACATACTCACAACTACAAAAACATATATTCACAAAGGCATAAATCAGTCACAAATCCACGAAGTACAGCAAAGTAAGAGGCAATTCCATCCCCTCCTCTTCTCCTCTTCTTGAGATGTATATAGTGGTGTGAGGTGGGACAACCAACCAGGACAAAGAGCACCTCAATCACAGAGGACCATCAGCACCTGCCGTGGTGCATGGATGAAGACGTGGATGACGAGACACACAACCTGAAACAGAGGACATACAAACAAAATGACTCACCTGGGGTCATAACAGCCCCACCCATCAGAGCAAACTAAGGGTTTCCAGACTGTGACATGGCTAGCAATAGGGTGCGAGCTTCCTTTTATATTGTACTGTAGTGTAGTTGATATAGGTTGAATTTAGTAGAGAAATAAGGTATGGGACAATCTATGCCAACAGCATCCTCTTATGCTAACACGGCTACACAGCCAGTGCCGCTCGCGTCAACTTGTAACTTAAAAGGCTTCTCAAAATTAGGGGCAGAAATGGCAGGTGACAAGCACAACAGATGTTTTACAGCCTCAAATGCTGACTGACAGGTCAGAGACCAAACAAAAAGAGGAGAAGGTTTGTAAGAGGGAGTACTACATCTGAAAAGTTTCGACAGAAACATCTGTAGTATCCTGTCATGCCAAGGAAACGCCGTAGTTCCCTTCTGGTTGTCGGGGCAGAAAAAGCAAGTATGGACTGCACTATCGGATCCACAGGATGAACAACACCGGGACTCACTTGTTTCCCCAAATAACCATGGTACCAAGGCCTGACAGAATTCACGTTTAGCATGATTTAGGTTTAAGGTGGATTCTTGGAACCAAAGGAATACTTTACGTGTACATGTGCTTTTTCCGTGTATCAGAATACATGATAACATCATCTATATAGGCATCACGCCCGTTGATGTCAGCTAATTCAATATTTATAACCCGTTGAAACATCACTGGGACATTTTTTAAACCACAAGGCATGACCTGATATTGTAGGAACACATCAGAGGTAGCAAATGCAGAAATCTCAGAAGCACTCTCCATTAACAGGACTTGCCAGGATCCCTTGAGTAGGTAGAGCTTGGTTATGAATTGGGCATTACCCACATGATCCACACAGGTCTCCCTCCTGAGTCGAGGAAAGGAATCGGACTTCGTCAATGTATTAACTTTTCTATAATCAGTACAAAATGAAAGCCGCCATTTGGTTTAGGTACAAACAAACAAGGCAAACACCATGGGCTAGAGCTAGGAGTAGCAAGTCCTTTTTCAAGAAGATATTCAACTTCCTATTTCATAAGGGTGCATTTGGCTCTCACAAACTCACAAACCCTCGCATGCTTACAACAAAAACATATTCACAAAGGCACAAATCTATCACAGATCAATGAAGTATGTGAACGTGAGAGGCAGTTCTGTCAAAGGGCAGCACAATCACAGAGGCCCATCAGCACCTGGCATGGCACATGGTTGGAAACGTAGACAACAAGTCACATAACCTGAAACCGAGGACATACAAACAAAACCGCCCACATTACATCCAAGGAAACCTTACTAAGTCAATTGTCAGGGGACGCTCCCCCCCACGAGTCACGTGGTACGGCCTGCCGCATGCAGGGGGGGGTTCACTCATGTTTGTAGCCACACCCCCGTGAAGGTACGCACCTGTACAGGGTTAAGTGTTAGTGTGTCTGTCTATTTAAACGTCAGTGCATTCCTCACCATTGGTAATTGTTTGTTTGTTAGTGCTTGAATGTAATATCAGTAATCATGTTTGCCTAGCTAGTGTTAAATGTTATAGTCGTTAGTGTTAGTGTTAGTTTGCTCGTGTTCATCGTTAATGTTAATTGTGAGTGCCACCATTGTCTTTATGTTTTTGTATCATTAAATGTTTCACTCGGTCGAGAGAGTCTGTACGTCCTGCTCCACGCCCTTCGGCACTTGGGCACACGTTACAGTAATGAGCATTCATAAAGAGTTTATTATAGGAAGCCATTTGTGATAAATGACAGTGCCAACTTTTGCAGTGAAACTTAAAAGTCCAAAATCAATTATGTACAATATCATCATCTGTCTAATAATTTGGGCGACTTTGGCTCTCACTGTTTACTCCTACTCATCCCCTTCAGATTGATAAATAATGTGGCTTCAACGTACTACTCATTTTGAGGTGCAAATCTCTGGCAGATAATCACAGTCTATCACCACGTTTAAAATCAGGAGCGGATGCCCTTCAACTGTTTGCATGGTGTTGAAATCTCTGTATGGAATGTCTGATACGTTGAGTGCTCGCCTAGATGTGGTCACTCCTCTGCATTCGCTCATCAGCAGAAGGCGATTGTCAGGGAACGCTCCCCTTGCCTCTGGTCACGAGGTACGGCCCGCCGCGTGCAGTGGGAATCACATTGTATTGTTTGTAACCACGCCCCCATGATAGCACACACGTGCACCTGGTTTAATGCTTTGTGTCTGTGTGTATTTAAACCCCTGTTGGTGTGTGCATCAGCGTTGGTCATTGTTCATGTTGATGTGTAGTCATGCTAATCGTATGTTCGTGTCACCTTGTTATTGTTTGCATTGTTCGAAGCTAGTTATGTATGTATCCATGTTCACTGATTACGTTATGTGTGAGTGCCACCATTGTCTGCGTTATGTGTCAATAAATGTCTGTCTACATCGAATAAGTCTTTGCGTCCTGCACCTCGCCCTGCCGCACTCGAGCCGTCGCAGAATGACCAGCCGCCACAGGATGCCAACTCCTTCAGCAACAAACTAACTTCCCATGGGGATGGATGTAAGAACGTCCCAAGCCGCTGCTGGGATTCCTGGATGTTGGGGAATGTCAAGGTGCCTTTTTGTATGTGTCTACAGGCGCGTCTGTTTGTTGTTGTGTGCACCCATGGTGCTTGTGGGTGCAATGTTATATGTGCAGGATAGATCCCTCCGACGAGGTTGGTGCTGCTGCAAGCCGTGGCCGTGCCATGAGAGCAGTGGACCCGCCACGGACCGTACTGGACTACCCTGAGAGAGGCCTGGACTCTGCCTTTCCCCCTCATATGGAGAGACCTCCCTCGTTGGCGGCTACCAGCCCACCTTGTGTTGGGTGGGCACCAGGCATTGCTGTGCTGTGTCTGTATTTGTGTACACGGTGGTCTGGGGTTCGCTGTCCCAGAGTTGGACATGTCGGGAGCCATGCCCCTTGGGAGGGGGTACTGTCACAGAATGCTCCCCTTGCCACTGGTCACGTGGTATGAACCGCCACGTGCAGTGGGAATCACATTGTATTGTTTGTAACCACGCCCCCATGATAGCACACACCTGCTCCTGGATTAATGCTGTATGTCTGTGTGTATTTAAACCCCTGTTGGTGTGTGCATCAGCATTGGTCATTGTT
This sequence comes from Electrophorus electricus, assembly GCF_041902795.1. Classification (NCBI taxonomy): domain Eukaryota; kingdom Metazoa; phylum Chordata; class Actinopteri; order Gymnotiformes; family Gymnotidae; genus Electrophorus; species Electrophorus electricus. The sequence continues at coordinate 13,519,588 of NC_137509.1, read as the reverse complement.
TGTGTTGATGTATATTCATGCTAATCGTATATGTTCGTGTTGCCTTGTTAGTGTTCGCATTGTTCGAAGCTAGTTATGTGTATCCATGTTCACTGGTTACGTTATATGCGAGTGCCACCGTTCTCTACGTTATGTGTCAATAAATGTCTGTCTACGTCGAAGGAATCTGTGCATCCTGCACCTCGCCCTGCAGCACTTGGGCCATCACAGCAATGCTGAAGGCTCAGGAACCCAAGGCACAAATGGGTAATTAGCTGGTAAACTAAGATGCACTAGAAGGGAGTGAAACCTGTCCCAGAATGAACAGTATAGTTTTGGGCCATCTCTGCGCACACCAAGTATTTTGACCACGTACTTTGCTGGACATGATAATACAATCTTAATTTTCCTAATTCTTGGTTCACTCTTTCTACTTAGCCATTAATTTGAGGGTGGTAACCTGAGGTTAAACAGATGTAGACTCTCAGCTTGAATGCTCACCATACCTGACATGTAAATTGCAGTCCATGCTGGATACGATATTTACTGGTATCCCAAAAATAGTAAACACATGCTGGAACAACAGCTCTGCAGTCATGATGGCAGATGGGAGACCAGGTAAAGGTACCTCTAAGGTTCTGCCTTAGAAAAATGGTCTACTACAGTAAGCATACAGGTGTTATCTTCTGATTTAGGCAGGTTAATTGAAAAGTCTATACATATGTGTGACCAAGGTCCCTCGGGTATGGGGAGAAGTATCAGCTTACTAGCTGGTAATGTCCTTGGTGTTTTGGACTGGGCACAATCTGAACAAGCAGAGATGAACTCATGTATGTCTCTGTTCATCGACTCCTACCAGTATTGGTGTGCAATCATGTGTTGTGTCAACCTCTCCAAGATGGCCAGCAGTAAGCAAAGCGTCAATCTATTTCAGAAAGCGTCAATCTATTTCAGAAAGCAGGTAACATGTACAACTTCTCCACAGGACAGGATGACCAGACAGTTGTATTGTGTAGTTCTCTATTCAATTCCTCATCAAAGTCCAATTGTACAGCTCCTGTAATGCACTCAACTGGTAAAATAGGTAATGACTGCTATAAGTAAATTGGATCACCATGGCATGGCAGAGCCAGATGGAAAGGAGAAGGATTAGCCATTGAGGGAGGGAGAGACACAGCGCTAAGAGTTCTCATCTCACTTGACATTGAAGCTGCCAGGTGCTGTGCTAATTCTGTTACTAATGGAACCATGACAGTAAGTTGTTAGGTTTGCCTCACTAGTTCATCAACCATGGTCCCCAACGATTCAAGGCTCTGATAATGCTGGTTCAACTGATGGCCTTGATCAACTAGAGTGTCTGGTAGTGATCCTGAATTTGCTGACTTCATTTGATGGCAGTTTCTGTCAGGTTTGTCGAAATGAGGTTTGTCGAAATGCAGGTATGTAGTTTAATCAGGTAATCTGGAGCAAACTAAGGGTTTGTGGGTAGTGTAGTGCAAAATTGCATTGTGTTCACATACAGTCCATTGTCTAGGAGTTTCTTAAAAAGAAAACAGATGTGTTGTATGTGAGTCTCCAGATCCCGTGAGTATATGAGGATGTCATCGATGTACGCTATCAGGTATTTTCCTATATCACCTTCGCACCTTTGCAAAGTGTGTTATTGAAAAATGCTTGAAAGACTAATGGTGCTACACTGAGACTGTAAGGCATAATTTTATATTCATAGTGACCCCTGGTGGTAATGAAGGTGGTCTTCCACCCGTCTCCTTTTTTTATACGTATCAGGTTGTATGCACTACGGAGGTCTAATTTGGTGAAGAATTTGGCTTCTCTAAGATGTTCTAGGGTGGCAGAGATAAGGGGAAATGGGTATGCATATTTTTTGGATATCTGGTTGAGGTTGCGATAATCGATGCATGGGCGGAGACCGCCATCCTTCTTCTTTACAAAGAAGAAGCCAGACGCCGGGGGAAGTGAAAGGTTGACTAAAGCCTTGACTTAATGCCTCATCAATGTATGTCTCCATGGCTTTCACTTCCTCTTGAGAGAGGGGATATATACAAGCTTTAGGTAACACGGCTCCCTCCAGGAGATTAATGGAGCAATCATATGAACGGTGAAAGGGTAATAAGGTAGCTCTTCTTTTACTGAACACCATAGCAAAATCCTGGTACTCATGAGGAATAGAAAAGGTGTGGTTGTTGGCAGGGCTCTCTATAGAGGTAGAACATAGGTTAACCATAGGTAACATTAGACACTCCTTCTGACATTGAGACGACCAATGAGTAATCTCCTTTTGTGACCATGATATGCTTGGGTTGTGTTGTTCCAACCATGGAAGGCCTAGAATGATTGGGAAGGACGAGGCTTCTATAACCAGAAACAAGATGAGTTCTGAGTGAAGTGCGCTGGTGGTGAGTCTAATGGGTGTGGTGTGGAGAGTTATGGAACCAACCCCCACTGAAGACCCATCTAGAGCATCTAGGCAAAGGGTTTTTGGTAAGGGCTCCACAGGGATGTCTAAGTCCTTTACTAGATGGGCGTGTATGAAATTGCACTCTGCTTCCAGAGTCAATCAGGGCTGTAAACAAACAGGATGGAGAGTGAGCCCTAACATTGATAGGTAACGTTAATGAGTTAACTACCATCCTTTTATTGGGTATGATCCCTACCTTGGATAGTGGTTTGGAGTCTATGGGACAAGGAAGCAGACCTGTTGGGTCTAATACAACACTCGCTTATAACATGTCCTGAAGACCCGCAGTACAGGCATGGTCTCTCCTGGAAATGGCGTCTCCTTTCCTCCACTGTAGGTGGAATGCTGCTGGGCGTGGCAACAGATGCTGGAGGTGGGCTGTGCTGGGGAGAAGTAGTCATAGCATGTAACCGGGATGTAAGTTCTCTGAGATACTGTCTGAGTTCCAACATTTGTGCCTGTTGGTCTGCTTGCTGTTTGGCAATCGTGTCTATAGACCGCATGAATCCCTTGAGTACCTGCTGGTGTTGGCCGAGTAGCCGTCCTTGGTTGGTTATAGCCTCTTTCAATGCCTCTGAATCTTCTGTCTGCATAGTGGCGAAGTATTCTGTAATGGGGCCAGCAAGGTCAGACACTAGCAGATGTAGAGTGAAGGTTTTATTGAATTCCAAATCCATGGTGGGTGAACAAGCCAGGGTCAAAACCAGGAAAACGAAGACAGGGGTAATCCAAATCAATAAGCTAAACAGTCTGAGTCAAAAAACCAAAGAGCAATCAGAAACCAGGCAAACTAATACAAAGAGGGGCAGGAAAAAATCAGAAGAGAGAAAAACAAAAAACAAATCTGATACACAGTAGACAAATCAGGAGACGAACACTTGGTATTCACAGTAGGTACTGGTGGCAATACTTCACAATACAGGGAAGTTCTACACAGGTTTAAATACATTTGACTCAGGGAAAGGTGATATCAGTACTCTGGTGATGAGGATCTGATGGAACAGCTATGATTAGTTGAGGTTAGCTGGGTGACGAACAGCATGCTGGGTATTTTAGTGTACTCCTTTAATTTTTCTTCATGTAACAGTTATACAGACTTGCCTATTTGTAATGTATTTTTATTTCAGATCAAATTAAATCACATCAAACTTTGTCACATACATATTCATACAAAAATATATATATATTTAGTAAAATAACTAAATAAAAGTAGTGTCTTTACAATACATGCAATATAAACAATATAAGAATATAGACATTTACAGTAGTGCAATGTTGTGTGATGAAGTTTAATTACAAAATATAACCTAAACATAAAAAATATAGAAATAAAGAAATATAGAGATTGACAGTATTTTAGTTTATAACCATTTTAACATGGGTTATTTAGCCTACCTTTCTGCATCTCTCAGATCTGAGCATGACCTAAATAATTTGACATGCTTTGCACACTTATCACATGAATGTCGATCTCAAGGTGGTCCTAAATCTGATCAATTCTAAGCATTCTGTCTTTGAACAGATGAACAACATCTGTAACACATAATGACTCCATCTACTGAAAGTATAACTCACTTGTCCAATCAGAAAGCTGCATGTAAAAACAACACACCCCTACCATACCCCTTCTCTTATCTTATGATTGTTTGAATTTCAGATGAATTTTCATTACTGGGGAACAACGGTCTTCTTTACACCTTGGAATATGGCTCGCTTTCTATGTATAACTTTTCTAGTCATTACTCTCTGTGAGTATACACCTTTACTAATTTTTATTTTCCTTTAAAGAAAAGCTTGGGTAAAATAAAATGTTTAAGCAGAATATAGAAATAGAAAATTTTAAACAGTTTAAGGATGTAAATTAATTTATAGTTTAGATGCTGAGTACATGAAGATACAAAATTGGTCATTTATAGTGTGTTCTTAGTTTCTCTTCATCATGTTTATTAAGAGAAGATCCTTTCAAGTTTGCATTTTATCATTTTAAGGTGGCAATCAAACTGGATCTTCTGCTGGGGTTATCTCACAGCTGGAGTCAACAGTGAGGGTAAATCCTGGACTCCCAACCACTCTTTGGTGCTATATCAAATCAGATGTGCACTTTTCAATTTTATGGATGAAAATTCCCCTTAACAAAGCCCCAGTGTGTATAGCCACTGCTCAGGCGCTCGCAGACGGTGTGGAAATGTATGAACAATTTAAAGACCACTCCAGAATCAGTGCCACTTGGGATAAAAATACCTTTAATTTGTCATTCTCATCAGTGGAAATAATAGACAGTGCAACATACCTTTGCGGTGCATATATTTATAAAAAATTCTTTTTTGGAAAGGGGAGTAAACTGATCATTCAAGAATACGCTGAAGGTAATTTTGATCAAGTTTGGAAGAGCTTGAAATATAAAATAATTGAAACTCATTTTGTAGAAAGTTATTAATAACTGGAAAGATTAAAAATGTATAAAATACTATATATATATATTAGAAACATTTAGCTTATGCCAAGGTTTTTTTTTTACCATGATTATTTCCTAATTAACATGTCTATTTCTTACTTCATTTTGTTGATGTGGGTTTACAAATACAGAAAACATAAAAATAAACATAATTTTGGTAGATTTATGTATTTTCTTTAGTTCTCATTGATCAGTCTTATTTAAATATTACTTACTTTCTTAATATTTTCAAATCAAATGCAGTTATCTAGTTTCCTGATATCTTCACTAAGTTGTACTTTTTAATTTAATTAGTTTTAAAGGTAAATCTACTTGTGTATGTACTACAAATATCTTTTACAGCAACAACCATATCAAACACAACAGCAGACACTGAAGAGAAAAAACGTATGTTTGATCTGATTATTATTATTATTATTATTATTACCGTTATACATTCTATATGGGGCAGAATATATCGTGAAGTATCATTACTGTATATTTCATTTAAATGTAGCACTTTTACTTTTATATGATATTAAAAACTTTTTACACTGTGTTCCTAAACTTAACTTTATCTATATCTCTTGCACTGGTAGGAAAGTCACAAATATTTGAATCTTTAGTGCCAGCATTAGCAGCCACTAATGTTGCATCAATATTTGTCATCATTTTACTCTGTCACCTCTTAGCTAAGAACAAATCAGGTAAGAATATTTGGAAATTAAATTATATACATGCAGTTACAGCATATTCAGTTTTTTTATGTGCAATGGTATGCATGAGCTACAACTTTCTATATTAATAATCTTGCTAAAAATTATATTTTATGAAATATATTTTAAATGTATTCTAAGTATGAACATATTAATGACAATTTTATACAATATGTATTTTTGTGTATGTTTTGTATATTTGTACATTCTTCCTACAGGTGTAACAGGAGTAGCCAGTAGTGCAAGTGACAATGTAAGTAGTAATTAACTGTTAATGAAATAAGGAACTCTACAATACACCATTTATAATCTCAGTGCTATAAGAACTTTACAGATGCACCATAGAGTTAATAAGGTTTCTAATAAATTATTAAATAGGTAAGTTTAACATGTGGCCTTTTCTAAACAGAACACAGATGAAGTAAACTATGCTGCTCTCACATTTGGGCACAAAGAGAGAAGAACTGTACAGAAGAGGGCCAATGTGGAACCTTCAGTTATATACGGAGCTGTGCAAGCACAAGGGGAAATACAATTGTGTGCAAGATGACAGTTCCCTATTTCTACACTGAATAGTCACTTTTACTGTATGCAGCCAGTGTTGCACCTTCTTATATAAAAGTTATAGTGCCTATAATGTTTTGAAAAGACCACTTACTCCTGTACATTGTTATAGCACTAATGCCCAAGGAAATACAAGCTATTTATTGCATTTATCAATTAAAATGATTGTATTCTCTGATTATTCATATCATAAGTGCCTTCTGAGACTATTAATATGTAAAGAGGTACATGGGGTCTTTGCTACCTTCTCTTCCTTTATGCTTAGATGCTTAGATGTAGTAGTTTTTGTAATTGCATTTCCATCCTGCAGTGGTTTCCAAGGATATTGAAGTGTTTAACAAGAAAACATTACATAGTATTTGCACCTTTTATGTTTTATTATCTGAGACTGTTATTTCTGAGATTAATTTAGTCTTCTGTAGAGCTGAATTTACATTTACAGCATTTACATTGTGTGTGAAATGAGCATTGAGCATTATGGAATTGAGTGTATATTGATCATCACACACACACACACACACACACACACACACACACACACACACACACACACACACACACACACACACACACACACACACACACACACATACACACACACACACCCATGCAGCCCAGGAACATGTTGAAGGACACAAGAGCTCAGACAAAATGTCAAGCACTGGCCTCCTTAGTAAGAGGCACTATGTACCGACTGACAAGCACTTGGGCCGTCACAGCAATGCTGAAGGCTCAGAAACCCAAGGCACAAATGGGTAATTATCTGATAACCTAAGATGCACTGGAAGGGAGTGAAGTTGTTGTTGACAATGGAGAGGTGGGCACTTTTTCATTGATGGTAGTTGTGTATCCACCATTGCTTTTGCGACTAAAAGCAAGCACACGCATGAGCAATGATTGACACTCCATCATAAATTTATCTTGGCTTTGATTGGTTGTTTTGATTCAGGCTTGGTGAATTCTTGGCATTAGAAGGACTAGGTGGAGCCAGAAGAGCCTAATTTTTTCACAGATGACCTGTCTCCTGTCCTATTATCCAGAAATAGTTAGAGTTTTAGTAAATATGATAAAAAGTTATTTTTATACAGGTTTCTTAGTGCTGCTTTAAATAATGTTTGGAATGGTTGTGGTAGTTGAGAAATTGGTCTTAGTCACATTCTTTTTCCTCATAATTTTCACTGCTAAATCTCCTATGTTTATTTCATATAACAGTAATATGACATACACTGAAGCTTTTTTTATTTCTAATACTAACATTTCTTTAAAATTGTCATATCGCCTGATTCCTCATCTCACTACAACACCCAGCAGGCAGTTCATCACCCAACCCAGCACTCCACCACTCCTGAACTTCACATCAGATCATCACCTGAATATTGACTTCACCTGTGTACTTGGTTATTTAAGCCTGTCTCACACATTAGGATTTTGCGAAGTATTGCCACTAGTTCCGACTGTGCATACCGAGCGTTATTTCCTTGATTGCTTTCCCGTGTTTTCGATTGTGCTGTTTTTCTCCGGACTACTGAGTTTTGCCTACCCCCTTTTGTATTGTTTGCCTGATTAGTTTTTGCTCGCTGATTATTGGACTCGGACTGTTTACCTACATGATTTGGAATACCCCTATATTGGCTTTCCTGGTTTCGAACCTGGCTTGTTCACCCATCTCGACATATCTACATCTGCGGGCGTCTGGCCTTCCTTGTCACATTACAAAAATATACTCATATTCGGAGATGGACATATGGAAATTTGGAAAAAAATAACAAAAAAATGGATTTATAATGTACATTTCAGATCATAGGAAAAGGTGTATGATTTTATCTTTATTAAACATGTGGACCCTATTACAAATTGTCTTCTCAGTTCCTGTCAGCAGCTCTAGCTCTGAACAATCATTCAGCATGTTACATTTATTTCATATTTGGTTTGAAGTCTAGTGTGGGACAAGAAATTATGGCCGTTGAAACAGATACACTTGACACATTGGATCACATCAGAGTAATTGACTGCTTTGCAAAGATAAAAGACATGTCTGACATTCTCTGCTGAAAGACAATAATGGTAAGTGCATATAACATCACCCAACATAACTTCTCTTGACCATGTACATTTTAATGACTGTAGTTTCTGATTCTCCTTGTTCCTTAAATTCTAGACAATGTCATATTAAATTAGAAACTGCAGAAGGTAACTAATTACACAATTCTTTCATTTGCAGTGTATCACTTATGTCAGAAGAGGAAATGTTGACACAGTTTTGGCAAATTGCACATAAACTAAATCAAATTTGTTCATTTAATTCTGTGTCCCAGTACAACTGGGAAAACCTAGAAAAGCCTAATTCCACCCACTTGCTGAATAGCAATCATATTAATATCCACCTCCCATGACAAAACTGCACTTTCTCACAAGAAAATGTTTTCTTCCGGAATACAGCACCTCTTTCTCTGACGTGCAAGAAAGTACAGAAGAAGGGAGAGTGAGAGAAAAGAAAATAGAAAAGTATATGTAAATGTGTCAGGCATGCGTGTATAAGTGAAGAAAATATTCTTGAGCACATTGGCAGTCGTGTAAGAAACGGGATAATTTACAACCTGATGGTCATTATAAAATTAAATTAAATAATTGAATGAATGAAACCTTGTATCACTCTGGTCAGGTTTGAAAGACCTTTAGCTACATTATGCCTTACATAAATGAATGGCCCAGTACAGCATTTTCCTCTACACAAAGTGTTATATTAGCAGGTAATATGTCCTGACACTTTCTGGACACTTACTAGAGCCAATGCTGATAAGTTGGTAGGTATTTTTAAATATCAGTCACTGTTTGCATTTGCACTATTATTGACATTATTATTTGACATTATTATTCAATAATGTAGCAAGCACTGAGGATATAACAATGCGCAGACTACAGTTTGCAAATTTTATGTAGTTTAGCTTAGCTAGGTCATATGATACAATATACTAACATTTTTTAAAAACTGCCAATACTTCTGAGAGTAGTACAGGGTCGTCCTACAGACCCTTGACGGACTATCGGGCGGGACTGATACAATGGCGACAAGTTTCCAGGGTCGGACTCCGCAGGGTCCTACTATCCAGATTGGGACTACCGGGAAGACTACGAGGAGTATGAGCGGTGTGAGGAGTAACTAACTAACACTAGCTAATAACTAACATAAAAGTGAATAATATGTAAGAAATGCACAGATGACACTGCTTTAAATACGTTCCTAGAATATGAACTGTGGTGTCCTCGACTTTAACTGGCCTTGTTTTTTCAAGCAGGTAAAATGTTTTGGGGTTTTTTTGTTTTGTTTTTTTGTTTGTTTTTTTTTAGCTAAAATTAATTATTTGTAGACAAATTTAAGTGTATATCATTTTCAAGTATTCAGTTTGTATGTGTAAAGTTATGTACAGAAGAAGAACAGGGAACATTCTGTAGGTGCTGTTCAGGAGACTAAACGCTACAGAAAGGTAGACTGCATTACAGAGCTGTACAGCTCCATGTAGAGATCAGACTTCCAATAGGTGAATTATGTATACCAGGTTTTGAATACCATGTGTTACGAACCCCAGGAACCACACTCAAACCACACTCATCCCTGCACTGCCGCGCCAACCTCTTCCCACACATGTCTCCGTTCGGATTCGCTGGAATACTAGCACACCTCATCACTGCTCCCATACTTAAGCTCACCTCCCTCACTCTCATGTTAAGAAGTATTGCCAACTCTATGTTCCGTAGCAAGCATTCAAGATCCTTGTTTTGTCTTTTCGACTTCTGCCTGTTTTTCAGACCTTGTTTCCTGCCTGACCCTGGGACACCCTCTGGACTCTGCCCCGTGTTATCGACCTTGGAATAACCTGGGAATAACCTGAGTACGAATACCTGCCTGACCCTACTGATCTGTTTGATTTTAAAAATAAAACCTCTTTCGATTGGATCCTCTTCCCCGTGTATGTGTGTGTGTGTGTGTGTGTGCGCACACACACACACAATCATTACAGCCTGTTACTTTAATATATGAACACATGGGAAGTGCTGCAGCAGTGTTGTGATTAGAGCGGTGTAGTCCTGCTAAACAATACATTCACTGCAGTACCATAAATATCTCTTCAGGACCACAGAGTGTTTATCAGACAAAAAAAAAAGAAAAGTGTAAGACTTGTGCAAGTCAAGTCTCCAGTGTGTGTGTGTTTCTGTGTGAGTGTAAATGCAAAACCTACAGATTATCTTATCTGTAAGAATGTGCCTGAATGTGTTGTAGGTTGATTAATGTGGGCAACAGCTGCTATGTTAGTGCAAGTCAGGACAGAGTCCTTCTGCACGCAGCTCGCCAACCAGCTGTGCAGATGGATTATGATGCCACCTACTGACCTGGTCAGGTACTGAACGAGGGAAAGAGAAAGCAGCAGGGGGAGTATTTGTCGCAAGGCAAAGTTCTACTGCAGTGCACTATGAAAAACCACCTTCCATAAAATCAGAGATTTAGATCAGGTGGATGCTTTCCATAGGTGTTTTGTTGCCTTGTGGAATATGAGAGAGAGCTCTGATCACCAATCACCAGCTGAATCCATCTTTCACTGTCAGAAAGCTGCACAGTGCAATTCATATCAACCCTGAGCCGGTGTTAAAGATGCCACAACCACAGTGAGAAACGAAACACACACACACACTGTTTTACTGACCATATTTCTTGCATGATCTTTCTTTTTTTTTCTGGCTTGTATCTTGTAGCTGCACTAAGGGTTCAGAGGGACACACCACCTCCGAGGAGAAAGAGGATACCATGCCACCCCTGTTATTTAGACACCCCCTCAAATGGTATGTTGCAGCTAGTCTGCATAAGTCCTTAATATCAGATGTGAGAAAGAAGAAATCAAGACCAAGGACTGGAGTTGACAATACGGCAACCTCTGATTTTAACGACTCATTTAGATAATTGTACTTAACTTAATAACTTTGTGGGTTTTTTTAAACAAACAGTGACTCTTTTCAAATCTCTTCAGTTACAGAACCAGAGCCTTGAAGAGAGTAAATTGTCAGAGTCTGTAGAATGTATAGATTCCTATTCTAATGTTTACAGTCAGTATAAAACACCCCCAGAGCAATGAGTGCTAAACTTTTTTTTTTTGCCATCCATGTCTATATAAAGAAAACTAAATCTGTGGAGAGACAGATTGACAGAAATTAACTGGAGAGACAGAAACAGAGATACATAATTGAAGGGGAAAAGGATAGAACGAAGGCTGAAGTGAGAATAATAGTAGAGTGCAAGAATGAGAAAAACAGCAATATTTTAAGAGAACTGCGGCTCTGCATTAAACCAAGCCTCATATTATTGTCCCAGTCTGGAATTGTGGGAATATGTAATGTGTTGTTTTAGGGTGAATCAGCATCCAAATACGATCGGATTAGTGTCCTCAGTCATGTTGGATGCAGCACCATGTAACATGGAGTGATCACGAGGCACACGCATATGCTGAGAAGAGCAAGATTTATTAAGAGAAAATCCATAATCAGAGTCGTAGTCACGGTCCGGGGTCGTATAGCCAACATCTTAAACTACACAAAACACAACACAATGACAAAATGGGAAGCAGGCTATAACAATGACACAAGGAACATTAAGAACAAACACTGACCACTAGAGATCACAAAACAGGCAGAGAAAACATGAGGCTTGGAATGTGAACAGCGGCTAGGATTAACAATGACCAGTACATTAACAATGACCTTGCATTCTACCATTAATGCATCTAGGTGGGCTTGGTGGAGCTGGGTGTCTGTCTGCATCAGGGTGGGCGGTGTTCTGGCTTCAGGGCAAGAGAGTCATGGCCATCGACATGCCCCCCCCCCCCCTTCTCCATGTAGCACAGGTCTGCTAGCACCATGTCCTCCACGATGCACACAGTGCAAGTGATGCATTTCCTGACAGACTCACTGCTTTAAAGGGCATCCCCCTATAACTTTCTACTTAAACACTCATGAAATAATTTTAGCAGTATACATTTGGGGACAGCACAGAAAGGGGTACAGTTCATGAATTGTTTCCAGACCTTATAGAAGAAATTCCCTAATGATCATATTTTTTATTCAAGGTGTGAAAATATTGTTTTCTGATACACGCCTACAAACATGCAGTAAGACTAACCACACTTGATAATTAATTATGCAAACATTTAATTAATGAATTACAAGTTAATTTTCCTTTTCCTCAAAAGAAAAGAAGGCCACCAGGGACAGTGTCACTGTCTCATCCAAACTGATTGCTGGGAATGTTTCCATTGCAAGTCCAGGAAGGTGGTCAGTGTCATCAAGACTTTTAGAAAGCCTGGAGAAGCCAGAGGTCAAACTGAGGCCCAAGCTCAAAGACATAGAGCTTTTCCTCAGCAGGTGAGAGACCGAGCACATTTCAAATCTAATGTCCACTAGAAAGTCATAAAGGTACACTTCAGTGTCTGTACATGCAAACACACAAATGCAAAGGCACATTCCAACTAGATATGTATTAACCTCATATATCCATGAATTCCCTCTTTTTGTTTCTCTCTTTTTGTTGAGGCTGAAGTATCCTGTGTATAGGATACATGTGATGTCAGTGAAGAAGACTCACACCCATCTTAAAAGAAGAAGTGTTAAATCACGGGCATGACAAAACAGTGTGTGTTTGTGTGTGTGTTTTGTGTATTATAAAACTTCAAAACCACCTGTAGTGTCAGTATTGTTTTTAAAACCTCATTTGAGTTCTAATTTCCACAATATCACACAATAACTCTTCAATGTCTGCATGCAAACACACAAATACAAAGGCAAATTTAACCAAACCCCATATTAATACAATTAATATGTATGAAGAAGTGCAAAAGTGCAAGTGAATAATCTGTAGTCACTCCCAGTTGAACCTAGAGCACAATGCATTCCACACAAGCTACAGACCAAGATATGCCATCAAAATAAAGGAGATTGCCAAAATTCTACTCCTCCTAATAAAATCCCTGCTCTTATACCATATAAAGCATTTATATTCCTCCTGACTGCAAAGTCTGCTGAAATTTCAACCAAGATTAATCTTAAAAATGCCTGTGGCAAAGGGACACAACCCTGCTTGGGTCTTAAAGCCCTGTCCTATAGGGGTGAACATGTACTCTGACCACTGTTCCACACTGCAATTTTTAAACTCTGGTTATTTTCAGACGGTCCTCCAGCTCCCTCTTTGGCACGCTAAGTTACCCACTCTTTTCTTTTGTGAAGGGATCCTTGTAGAAGGATGCTCTTGCCAGCTCCTTCTTTTCGCACCAAGCTCCGAGGTTTTCTGCTCTCCGTAGTTATTCTAGGTATTCTTTTAGGTCTGCCTGCAGGAGGTTTTTGCCATCTTTCTCTTCCAGTGATGATTTCTTCTGTCATTTCCTCAATTTCCTTTCTCTTTGATGAAGCGCTCAATTTCTTGCTGCTTTCTGGTCTAAGGAGGGGTTGTTTTTTTCCTCCTTTCCTGGCTCTTTTGTTACGAAACTTTCTGCTCCGTGGAAAACCCCAGATGCTTCTCCACTGTTCCTTAGAGATTACACAAGATCTTGCTCAAGTTGGCACAGACTGATGTCCATTTTTCTTTGCTGCTGGATTTTGGCCACTTGACTTGAGGTCTGTGTCCTTGGCGGTCCTTCTTCAAGGGAACTTGCATCTGGATAGGTTCCAGGTTCTCAATTATTGTGCTTGAGCTACTCTGCTCAGCCGCTGGGATATTGATGCTCGGTGGACTGTGGTTATATCCTGCCACTGATCTTCACTTGAATGACTTGACCTTTCTCTCAAAATGGTTTATGTGAGGTCCCAACCTTTCTTCCATCAAGCACTTTTTCTGCCTTTGATGTATTTTGGCCATTGGGTGTCCTGTAAAACCCATCTATTACAGTTTTTCACAACTGTTTATACAACAAAACTGTAACTACACTTCTGCTTTACACTTTGCTTAGTTCTCCTACATTGGCATGACAATAAAAGAGAAAATCTTGTGTTCATCTGAAAAACATAACATGCTTCAGGTATTTATAAATAGGTCCACTGGGGTTGTGTCATCATACTGATGGTGATGTGCTCTTATAACCATATAAGGTCTGTAGGTTTTTTTCCGCTAAATTACCCTCTGTTGTGTCCTAAGGTAAACAAAAATGTTCCAAATCTGATACTACCACAGTCATATGTGCAGTTTTACTGGCTGATTTTAATAATGGGATTGTTAAAGAGTCAAAAAAAGACATTTTCAACATATACATTAATGTTTCTGAACACTGATGGTGTGCTAGCAAACTGCTGTTATTGTGGCATGTTTTTCCAAGTTTTTTTATTAGGTTTTTAAAACTTCGGTTTTATTAAATCAGTTTCTGTTAAGCTTGTAGTTTTCATTTAAGTTCCTCTTTGTATGTAATATAGACTGATGTAGTTAGCTAGATTTCTTCATCTGATGCTCACTGACACACCATAGACCCATCCCTTCTGCTCATAGTTTAGTCTGACAAACCCTACAAGTTGACCTGCACTCAACCTACAATGTTCAACATGACCAGGCAGAAACGGTGCAGTCCAACTGCCCTAGCGCTTCCCTACAAAGGAACACAAAATAATTCAGTCAAGTTGGAAGTTGAGACAAAGGTTTACCTATCAGTCTTTTCATGCTCTAGTGAGTTGAACTTGCTGGCCAATTATCAGAAAGCTATAAATAAATAGGAATTTGTCAGAGTTCACTCACAATGTATTTTATCTTTTTTTTCTGAAAACTGTCAATGATGTTGAAGTAACCTCTTCCAAATGAACCTTTTATCTAGTTAACATTTAGCTGTTTTTACCTAGTTAGTTGTTGATACTTATCTTGAGGTAAATATTTTCTTTAGCCAACTTTTTCACCAAAATAAATCAGATATTAATTTTATTTACAAAATATGAACTCCACATACTTAGATAAAGTTCAGACTAGCTATATTAGCAAAAAAAAAAAAAAGAACTGTATAATTGCCCAGCTATTAAGATTTTAAAAACCCAGGATGTGTCTTCTGCAAGACGACACTGCAGGGCATTCCAAACAAAGGGATTTAACTAGCTGCAGTTTCCTCATCCCACATCAATTGATTAGTAAATAGGGGGTACAAGGGCAGTGCTTAGGGACACCGTGAATGGAATGCAGCGAAAATGTTTTCTCTCTCTTCTCTGGTCATCCCTGGAAAGGCTGACAAACCAAAGAGGGCTATATCCCTAATATCCCGCCTCCAGCAGCTTTTGCTTGATATTCCTGTAATATTCCTCTTTCAGATACTAAACCATATTACATTTCAAGTTTCAAGTTTCAAGTTTGGTTTATTTGTCACATACATAGTCATACACAGTACAACACGCAGTGAAATGGTGGAGAATAATTTCTGGATTATTTCAGAGAATAATCCAGTGATATTTGGGAGAAGAAAGTACATAGGATCAAACATAATGATGTTTAAATGCTTTTATTTATCATACAGTGCAATGGAGGAAATTTTCAATAATGTCTTTTTTTCCACAGAGAAAACCCCTTAGCCTCCGACACCCTGCAAGACATCTTCTGGCTGACTGGAGCCTGCAATAGTGTGTGTGGGACTGCTATAACCATTGTCCAGTAGGGGTCTCTATAGGATGATGTAGAAGCTGTTTTAAAATGAAATAATATATCACAATCTTTTTAAATGATGACAATATTTCAAGAAATACATGCTTCTGCCAAGCATCCAGGTAAGGTGTGACATCATTGTTAACTGTAGATATATCAAGCATTCTAAACTTAACAATTCGATGCATGTAACAGGAGATGTAGCAAAAACTGTCCTGAGTGAAGCTAAATCAATTACAGGTTTATGTCCCTCTGTATGTCACTAGGTATACATACAGATATAACTGCAATATATATTCAGCTTGTGAAGTACCACTGCAAAATATGTTAAACAGAATTTTGTTTCATTTAAAAGTGATGCCACTTTTGTACAAAGAATGCAAAAATGAAAGTGTTTAAGACACTATGCTGTTTCTGTGCCTGTGTGCATGTGTGTGTGTGTTGTGTATTGTGAGGACCATGACTTGATTTTTTTTAGCTTTGATCAATCCAGTTAAGACTCCAAACAATATTGTCCGCATACGTCTTTTGAATGTATTTATTCACCTGCAATGCATGAAAACAAACAGAACGATTTGTAGTTTTCATTTCTCAAAGCAAGAGTGAGTGCAGGTATGAGCACCAGGCATGCTTTCTGTGTTTGTTTAGTACCAGATATATCTTCTACATATGATATCGTGTGAAAATCAGCTATATATAGAAGATGAAAACTCTATCTTGCACATTAAATCAAAACCGATTTCTGCCACAGTACTTCTGGAAATCCTGCCATTTCTAAAAGCTTTTACCAAGGGTTAGATTGATTTATTACTCACCTCATCAAAGAAACTATTCTTGGTGGCTTTAGTCATGCACTGTTGTTTGATAGCAGAAGAACATAGTATTGCAAGAGTTAAGCTCCTATTATTGGCCACTACACAGAACCAAGACAGACAAGAATTAAAACTTGTATCCTTTAGAAGTTGCTTTAGCAAGGATTTTCCGATCTGATGCCGCCAGTTTAATTTCAGTGCTTTTGGTAAATAATCGGTCTCATTTATGTATAAGCAAAGCTACAGCATCTAGCACTGTATGGTGTATCCCTTAGTTGATTTTGAGCTATAGCACACTTGTGGGCATAAACTGTTGCATGGTGCCTATAACAGTGACCCAAGGATGGCACTCAGGAAAATGTATAACCCATGACTGCAACCTGGGTTACATACAGCACAGAGGGATTTCTGAGAGACTTTTAATGCCTTTGCTTTTACATCCACATTCAATAAAATAAGGTTAGAGTTTCCCTACTCAGAGTGAATAGTAATACATTGAAAAAAGTAACAAATCCTGTTATAATCAAATGGTTAATTGTTAGAAACCAAGATCCACTGCAGTCAAGTGTAGTCATGGACACCAAACCTTTGGAAATTTGAAAATGATCAAATTCTTGAAGCCTTACTTAGTACATGTATCATCACACCACATTTTCAAAAAAAAAAAAAAAAATTTAAAAAAAAAAAAAAAAAAGACAGGATTTGAGAGCCTAAAGTGTGAGAATGCTTTCACTTTCATACCTGTTGTTTCATTTATGGAAACGGGTCGACTCTCCAGGTGACCTACAAGTATACTGACACTGAAGTAATACTTAGAGCCTGAGTTTAATCCAGAAATGACAGTAGTGTTTTCTCCCGTTACATTGATGGTTCTATTCTCCATCCAAAAAGGTGAAGAGTAGACCACCCTGAACATGAGATTTGTGACCCCTGCTGACTGCGCCGAGACAAACCACTGTAGCTGTAATGCAGTGGTGTTTTTATAGATGACCCTGACGTCATCAAGTGGTACAGGACCTAGAAACATAAGAGGAGCAAGAAAAATGTAGACGTATCATTTATTTTTCATTCACCAAAAGAAAATCATTCAGCAAAAAAACTAATTAAGTACATTGTGATTACACTCTGTAACAGAATAAAATGTGAAAACATTCCAGTGGAGCAATTACTTTTTTTTAAAGCTATGTTAAAAAGGCATACTCACGTGTAAAAACTGATACATTCACCGGAAGGCTTACCAATTTATCATCATAATTTCCCAAGTAAGTGACGACACTAACAACGTACCATTCTGCTGCTTTCAGAGAATTAAAAGTGCAATTTGACTGATTTGTCTTGACAGTAGCAAATGGGATGATTTTGTTGCTAGAGTTAAAAATGTTCACCATGAACGAGTTATAATTCCCATCTGGATTTTGCCAGTTAGCAGTAATACTGTTATTTGTGCTGTTTAGGTAAAGGGCAGACACCTGCAATGGCACTACATGTGGAGACAGAAGAAAGGGATAATGATTTAAAACAATTTCACTCACCTGCTCGGTCACACTCAAAGAAATTCCGTCATGAATGCCAGCTTCTTAGGTTACTGACCAATTTACATATTTGAAAAATTTCTAATTGACATTATACTAGGCAGTGAACATCAAATGTTCTGAATAAATTATATAACTATTATTTTATAATAACATTTTTGGATATGTTTAAAATTCATATACAAAGAATGTAATGAACAAGTTCTTTGAAAAAATGTAAATGTTGGGAGAAAAACATGGACAAAGAGGAACAGATAAGAATCATCTAACTCACTGGTGTAGGCACTGATGTTAACCGCTTCTCCTTCCACTGAGTCATTTGCACGTGCAGACACACTCAAGGTGTATATACTCCCTGGTGTGAGGTTCGTCAGTGTAAACGTGCGATTGTCCCAAGACATATCATGCTCTCCCAGAATAACGTGATAACGGTACCCTGAGATGTTTTTATCAGGTGAGTCCCAGGAAGCAATTATCTTCTTACTCTCATTATTTGCAGAGGTGAGATTCGCTACTGGAGAAGGCTCTAGAAAATGAGTTTATAAAAGGTAAGCAATATGTTAAAGTTGCATTTTTAGTTTTGCAACAGCAAAAACTGCATTCATTTTAGATGTCTTATATTACATCTTGAACAATAATGTGGTGTTGTCCATGTCTGGGTGAAGTGGGGTACTTTGTCCACAAGCATTTTGGGTGCACAGAATAGGAAACTGACTAAAAAATGCATCATTTTGCATGTGTGCAATGTTTCTTTTGATTTGTACAATACCATAGAATTGCATGCCAATATGGGGTAAACAGAAATGCAGGAATGTAAAATGGAGGCAATTATGCATTTAGGATAACCATGAAAAACTTGTATTTTACATATCTTAAATAATGTAGCATTATATTTACATATCTTAAATAATGCAGCATTATAACAGCACTACTTATTTACTTATAAACAGCACTACTTATTTACTTATAAATGGAGATGTTGACCACAGCACAAACAGAGAAGTTGTATAATACTCCTGCATCTAGATTCATTACTGTGTATTTTTCACTATTATTTGTAGTAGTTGCTTTTCCAGACACAGTTACTGAGTACAAATTGTAACCTCCATATGGGGCACTCCATTTAAGGGTAACATTTTCCGTTTCCACTTTCACTATGGTCAGATTGCTGATCTTTTTAGGTACTATGAGAAAGATAATGAAAGTTAGCTCTGTGGTGCTATTCGTTCATGAGGTCTTTTACCCTGGGACACTGGTATTTAAAAACATCTTACTCGATTCTGTAATGCTTTTTTAAAGATTAGTTGTACATGATGCTAAATGATCTCATATTTGGCATAACCAGTTTAATAAGAGTTCTCAAAAGTTCAAGAAACTCTAAAAATGCCATTTTTGCTTGCTTACCCATTGTAATGACTGCACCCAAATG
>NC_137509.1:13490000-13495000 GCF_041902795.1 Electrophorus electricus | reverse complement strand
GAGAGAGAGAGTTAACTAAATGAATAATTAAAGCAAAAGAAAAAGTATGACAACTTTACAAAAGTTTTATTCATACATGCAGAATCATTTTTACCTAACAGATGGGTCTCCTAACAGAGTGTGTCAGTGGTAGCTCAGTGGTTAAGGTACTTGACTTGTAACTGGAAGGTTGGTAGTTCAAACCCCAAGTTGCCACTGTTGTGCCCTTGAGCAGGGCCCTTACTCCTCAAGTGCTCAGTCATAGCTGTAAATCACTTTGGATAAAAGTGTCAGGTAAACCATAGTTTTATTCTTATAATTTAATTTATTTATATCCATGGATGACATTAGTGAAAAAGCATATATAATACATCTCACACAAAACAATTCCCCCAAACAAGTAGACTAGATCTCCACGGTGGTTATTAATGAAAAAATATCGGATCATTATCGGGTGACATTCAAATGCAAGATCTCGATATCGGATTGGTACCAGAACAACTGGTATCATGCCATCGCTACTGTTGTGCAATATGTATGCTACTGTGACAGAGCACTTTCCCTCGGGATCAATGAAGTGATATCGCATCGCCCCAAGCTGTGAAATATCTGACCTCGTGACCTGAGGACACTTGATCTAGATACATTTAAGTACAGGGATAAGACCTATCTGATTACATTAGTCTTTAAATAACCATATGAGACCTCTGCACTGTACCTTCTAATTTTAACATTTTTATTTTAATTTACTTATTTTTTCATATTCTTCAATACTTGGCTCGTTGTGGTCTTACATGCATTTGTTCAACAGAAACACTTTAGCACTAAAGATGAGCTCACTAAATAAAAATGCACTAGCTTTGTCAGAGTTGTGTTAGAAATCAAAGAAGTTTAATGAACTTTGAGTTAGTTTCTAAATGCCAGTGTTAAAATACTTTGTCCATTGCTATTGGAGCATCATAGCTGATTATTAGACCTTTCTTCTAACATCCAAAGATTGTGATATGGATAAAACTATCAGTTCACATAAGCCATCTACAACATCCCCATTTCACAAATAGTGAGCATATAACAAGCCAGAGTAATAATTTGCTAATTTGTGAAAATCGTTACTACTATGGATAAACTAGCAGACTTGGTTTAACTCTGAACATTTCAAATAAATTAATTTTCAAAATATTGCAAAGTTTAAAAAAAACTAATTTTCTTGGAGCCATCCTTACTACCAGATTTCAGCATCTTAGGAAGCAAACATTGTTTTCATTTCCAATTTAATGAGTTAATTGTATTGTCAAATCCACAGCAACTGACGATTCAACTTGAATAACTTGAATCACTTAAAAAATGTGTTCTACATTACCTGATTTCAATACTGATAAAAAGAGATAAAGAGCAGACTAAGAGATATGCCAAGGAAACTGTAACAAATTCCACAATGACCATCCAGAAACATCTCTGCTGCAATGAATATTCCTAGTCAGTTGAAAAAATCTATTAAAAATGAAAGCACCTTTGAAAAAGATAAACCTGTGTGTTAAGGTATGAAGAGTCAAGAATTTGTATTTATAAATAATGATACTTTCACTTTCTCCTTGATTGCAAGTAATAAAACAATACATTTGAAAAACAATTGTTAGAATTTAATGAAACAGTCCAATAACAGATCATTTCAAATGGTTTAAGATAATAAATGTTAATATGTGAGTAAATGTTATTGTATATTGTTATTGTATAAATGTTGCATATTAAAAATATATAAAGAAAAATTCAACAACTAATCATCACTGAAATTAACAATGCTTATAGTTATACAACTATTAAACCCTTAAACTATTAAACTATTAAACACATCCTGCTACACATATGATTATGACAAGTTTGAATATATTGAATATATATATAAGCATTCTTTTTGTAAATCATTGTTGCTTCTTTGTAAATCATTGTGGCTTCCACTCAAGAGTCCAAAAAATATCATGGCTAAAGCGTTGGTCAATGTAATCTCTCAGCTGCAACACAAATAGACAGAATGATTTGATATCACTCATGTGGTCTTTCATTTATTGCAAGCTTTGGAATACCATCTTTATTTGTTTCTACCAGATTACTTGTGTTATAAAAATATAAAGAATTTAAGTGAGCATGTCAATCCAGACTTGGCAGTGCCAGATACTTCTTGACATTTATTTAATATTTTATTGATTTACTGAAGGATTTCCCTTCTAACATTGCTTTGCAAGATGTAATAATATCCTATTATAGCTGCCCTACTTACAATAGTGTCACGGAATGCCCCCGCCCAGTGTAAATATTTACACTGCTTGACACAGTATAAATGACATACAACAGTAGAGCTTATATAAAGGTAAACTGAAAAGTATTTGTAGCAGCTGTAAATAGATAGTACACACTGCAAAAATGCTGAGTAATCAAATATATAATGGTTACAATTTTAAGACAAATTTCTGCTATAGTGCTTTTAAGAAAATTGCCACATTTCATTTTTTTTTTTTCTAATATGGGATTTAGTTTACACTGACCATTTTCAGGACTTGTGACATTGTATCATCTCTCATGCAGTACATGTTGGTGGCTGAAGAACACAGCATTGCGAGGGTTAATGTCCTATTGTTGGCCACTGGACAAAAACAAGACAGAGAGAAATGAACCTATGTACACAGAGGAAGTCAGATTAATACGCATTCCCTGAATCAAATTCTAAATCAAGTTTCTGACAGGTAATACAGTTTCTAAATTAAGACACTGGCTTAGTTTGAATTATTCGAATATACCATAGTTGGATCTTTTTTTTTTTTGACCAAATCTAATGCGGCTTATATTCATTGCCAGATTCATTACCAGACATGAACGTGTGTCGACTGAGCTTATGCAGTTCAACAATCGTGTCAAGAATTATAGATCTTAGCCAGCAATATTTATAGATGCCGTCTCAACATTTCAGTTAGTGAAGGGATGGATCTGGTCATTAAATGGGCGTTAGGCATTCAACAAGGTGCTAGAAACATTCCTCAGAGATTTTGGTCCATATTGACTTGATAGCATCATACAGTTCCTGCAGATTTCCCAACTGCACATCCATGATGTGAATCTCCCATTCCACCACATCCCTAATGTGCCCTATTAGATTGAGATCTGATGATTGTGGAGGCCATTCAAGTACAGTAAACTCATTGTCTTATTCCAGAAACCAGTATAAGATGATTTGAGCTTTGTGCCATGGTGCATTATCCTCCTGGAAGAAGCCTTCAGAAGATGGATACACTATGGTCCTAAAAGAATGGACAAAACTCAGGTAGGGGCCCAAAGCGTGCCAAGAAAATATCTTCCACACTATTACACCACCAGTAGCCTGAACAATTGATACAAAGCAGGGTGAATCAATACTTTCATGATGATTACACTAAACTCTGACCCTACCATGCAAATGTTGTAGCAAAAACTAAGACTCATGAGACCAAGCAACATATTTATTCCTCTATCGTCCAATTTTGGTGAGCTTTTACAAATTGTAGCCTTAGTTGCTAGTTCTTAGCTGAGAGGTGATGTACCAAGTGTGGCCTTAAGTTGCTGTAGCCCATCTGCTGCAAGGTTCAATGTGTTGTGCATTCAGAGATGCTCTTCTGCATACCTCAGTTTGCAATATTTGGGTGGTAAACCTAAATTATTGCTCCTTTAAATGAGCTTGTGAGGAAAATGTGAATTTCCAAGTGACAATGTTAAGGATGCAAATCATTGCAAATCAAGTGTAAAGGGAATAGTCAAGTCAGCTTTTGCATGTTGTTTTCTAAAAGTCTTCATATAACAATCATTTTTAGGTAATCTCAGAATATCATAATACTGAAGGGGGCAAAGTTAGCACGGTTTTCCAATGTTCATTTCCTCCTGACAGCAAAGTAGGCTAATTGATTCAAAACTTCATCAGAGTTCCACCTACTTCCCAAATTTCAGACAAAATACAAATAATGCTGTAATAACCATAATTTTGCTGGAAAATCTGCATAGCAGAAGGAAATAAACTGATGTAAACAATGTTCTGTGGCAAATATATGCAAATACAAATGTACACAGAATTCATTCAGCTAGTATGGCTGAGGCCAAAAAAAAGCTGCTGGCTCCACTACATCGCTGTCAGCACACAGTGTTTTTACAAGAGTAGTTAAAACAAAGCTCTAGTTCATATTATTGACAAGCTGTTAGCAACTTAAACAAACCGTGACATTTTCCCCATTTCCGCATGACAAGTCCCATGAATAGACATCTTAGAAGGCTGAAAATTCTTTGCAGTGCTGTCACTGCTATTGGCCATGTATTCTTCCAACACAAAACAAGCCCACGTTGCATGCTGTGCATGCATCTGGAAGACTTGCTAACTTTGGTTGAAGCTGGTCAGTATTTAAGGTGAGGTTCAAACACCACTGTAATCAACCTTGACTTAACGCTAAAATTTGAAACGCTAAAACTAACCACCAAGAATTCTACCATGGGTTTCACTGACAGTGACAGTTTTACCCCTATATTGTGCAATGGATTGTTCATAAAAAATTGCAAAAAACAAAGACAAGAACTGCAGCTTCTGAGGCCTCTCAGACAGTCTCCCCCATGTCTTATCTACCTGCCAGCGATGTTTCTATACTTGCTTTGCCACTTCCTGTTTGGGTCTGGAGAGATTGTCTGCAAAGTGAAATTGCACAAAAATGTCATACCTGTTGTTTCATTTATGGAAAGAGGTAGGCTCTCCAGGTCACCTGCAAGTATACTGACATTGAAGTAGTACTTAGATCCTGATTTTAATCCAGAAATGACGGTAGTGTTTTCTCCCGTTACATTGATGGTTCTATTCTCCATCCAAAAAGGTGAAGAGTAGACCACCCTGAACATGAGATTTGTGACCCCTGCTGACTGCGCCGAGACAAACCACTGTAGCTGTAATGCAGTGGTGTTTTTATAGATGACCCTGACGTCATCAAGTGGTACAGGACCTAGAAACATAAGAGGAGCAA
>NC_137509.1:13477500-13485000 GCF_041902795.1 Electrophorus electricus | reverse complement strand
GGGGATAGTAATACTTTTCTGCCCAGATAACAGATGCTGCTGAAAACCAAGCAAGCCAGAATCAATGGCAGCTTGTAGAACAATACACTACTGGACCAAATCCATAACATAAGTATTACTGCTAAGGTGTGTATTGTTAGGTAAATGCTAAATAAGCAAGTTATTCCTGAATATGTACAAGCGTATACAGGAAGTTTCAAAAGTGTTTGTTTAGGAATTTAATTTCAAAGAATTTCTGACCCTTGGGCCATAAATAATTTGATATTAGTGAAAATGATTTAAAAAATAAAGCTGACTCTCTGCAACTTTCAGAAAGTGCATATTTCATGCTGGATCTTTTTTCCTCATCCCCGATTCATCCAAACCTTTTTAATGCCTTTGAATTGTTTCCTGCCTATTACAAAGCCCCACTAACTTGGTTCTGTGTGGCTGAGACCATCAGCTTTTTTGAAGGCAGACAGCTGAGCACCATATCAATAGTTTCAATCAGATCAGTAGTGTATCATCATATCAGACATTTTCTCTGTTGTGAAGCAATGATACCAGTAACTTTTTTATATGCATTTTAAATTTTAAGCATTTGGTAGATGCTTTTGGATGGCTAAGGCCTCACTAAGGACTTACAAGGCTTCAGTACAGTAAGTCAACTGAATTCTGAGCATTTATGGAGATCTTACAATTCACTATAAATGGTACAGCAGCCTTTTAAATACAGTCATGCTTATTTTGTAATCATTTTCTTTGAGGTATCAGCATTGACTCCTGTTTCTGGCAGTAACTTGGTTCAATAGTATTTGGTCTCTAACCTATGTGGACTGGCTAGAATGCATTCTCTGAGTAGATGACCGAGCACTTTTGTAAGTCGATCTGGTTAAGAGCGTCTCCTAAATCCTGCAAATGTACCTATAATCATTCCTTAAAAAACTGTCTGATCTGAGGATGAGGAACCTTTTCACCAGAAATACATAAAGTTAAGCAGAAAACTATGTACTTAATGCCTTAAACCAGGTACAAGGAATAGGGCTGTATGTTAAAGAGCCAAACCCACAGAAGGTTTGGGTCCTCAAGCACTTTCGGAACTTCCTGGAAAAGCGCTAATGCAGACTATAGAGTTTAGCAGCTCAGCAGGAATCTTACATTGTATTTCAGATTATAATGTAAAAAACAGTTGTCACAGCAAGAACAAACTACCAAAAATACCTGAAATGTTTTCAAAATAAATAAATAACACTCTAGATGTAGCTCATAAATTGGCCTCTGTGATTAATATTTCTAACAGTTGCCATAATGCATATCAAATCAGTTTTGATCCATTGAAAAGTTAGAAGGAAAAATACAGAAGTTTGTATGAAGCTTACCTACTATGAGCAGTATACCCATCAGCGACATGTTATTGGGCATTTGAGAATGCATTGGAGACACTTCACAGATGACAAGGTTTAGTCAAGAAGGTAGACAGACTAGGGAAGAAAATTGACAAAGTTGGATATAGAGCAAATTAACAAAGCACATAAATTTTAGCACAAAAAATCAATTATTCTGTGGAACATGGTCTGAAAGAAATGTAATAACCACTTTAAATATTATGTTTTTTTGAAAAGCTTGGAAAGCAGATGATAAATAGGCACCTTACTGAGAGCGATATCCTCTTACACAGTCCTCTGGAGAGTTATATTGTGTATTAACAACCAAGGTAAATATATTCAAATATTTGCATTTACCTACCAACAGACATTGATGAAAAACCCACTCTTACCAATCAGATCAGACAAAACAAACAAAAAAAACCCTACATAGTTATCATCATTTGCATGGCAGAGGAAACACACTAGTTAGACAGTTATTTTACAGTGCAGATTCTGTAAAAACAAGGGCATTTCACTTATTCTCTGACAGCTGCATTCTGGTGAGTTAATTTTAAGGTGACCAACAAAAATGCCTTCATGGTCTTGCTGCACTGTACTTCTGTAAACTGATTATTAGCTGACAATAGATCTAAAAATTATCATCAGTAATATCCTAGTCATACCAGCCAGCAGCATGCTGAGTTTTAAGGTAGACTTGAATAAGAATCTGGATAATAAGTTAACTTCAACTGTCCATAGATTTTCTTTTTCTTTTTTGCTATAAAGATCAAACATCTCAATAAATAAATAAATAAATATTCTAAGAATAAACTTCTATTGGTGTAAGCAGAGCTTGAGTGAAGAGACACTCATAGTGCTGGTAGTCTTTCTGTGTACTCACTGAGTGCCTGGTGTGCGTTTGGTGGGTAGAATATCGATTTACCACTAAAATTCACAAGAATACTTATAAGGTTATTATGAAGTTGATGTTGAATTGCAGTTGCATTCAGTAAAAACAAAAATGCAGATGAAATATATTGTAAATTTCAGGAGTGAATGAGGCAGCTGCACTGAGCAGAGAGAGAGAGTTAACTAAATGAATAATTAAAGCAAAAGAAAAAGTATGACAACTTTACAAAAGTTTTATTCATACATGCAGAATCATTTTTACCTAACAGATGGGTCTCCTAACAGAGTGTGTCAGTGGTAGCTCAGTGGTTAAGGTACTTGACTTGTAATTGGAAGGTTGGTAGTTCAAACCCCAAGTTGCCACTGTTGTGCCCTTGAGCAGGGCCCTTAATCCTCAAGTGCTCAGTCATAGCTGTAAGTCACTTTGGATAAAAGTGTCAGGTTAACCATAGTTTTATTCTTATAATTTAATTTATTTATATCCATGGATGACATTAGTGAAACAGCATATATAATACATCTCACACAAAACAATTCCCCCAAACAAGTAGACTAGATCTCCACGGTGGTTATTAATGAAAAAATATCGGATCAGTATCGGGTGACATTCAAATGCAAGATCTCGATATCGGATTGGTACCAGAACAACTGGTATCATGCCATCGCTACTGTTGTGCAATATGTATGCTACTGTGACAGAGCACTTTCCCTCGGGATCAATGAAGTGATATCGCATCGCCCCAAGCTGTGAAATATCTGACCTCGTGACCTGAGGACACTTGATCTAGATACATTTAAGTACAGGGATAAGACCTATCTGGTTAGATTAGTCTTTAAATAACCATATGAGACCTCTGCACTGTACCTTCTAATTTTAACATTTTTATTCTAATTTACTTATTTTTTCATATTCTTCAATACTTGGCTCGTTGTGGTCTTACATGCATTTGTTCAACAGAAACACTTTAGCACTAAAGATGAGCTCACTAAATAAAAATGCACTAGCTTTGTCAGAGTTCTGTTAGAAATCAAAGAAGTTTAATGAACTTTGAGTTAGTTTCTAAATGCCAGTGTTAAAATAATTTGTCCATTGCTATTGGAACATCACAGCTGATTATTAGACCTTTCTTCTAACATCCAAAGATTGTGATATGGATAAAACTATCAGTTCACATAAGCCATCTACAACATCCCCATTTCACAAATAGTGAGCATATAACAAGCCAGAGTAATAATTTGCTAATTTGTGAAAATCATTACTACTATGGATAAACTAGCAGACTTGGTTTAACTCTGAACATTTCAAATAAATTAATTTTCAAAATATTGCAAAGTTTAAAAAAAACTAATTTTCTTGGAGCCATCCTTACTACCAGATTTCAGCATCTTAGGAAGCAAACATTGTTTTCATTTCCAATTTAATGAGTTAATTGTATTGTCAAATCCACAGCAACTGACGATTCAACTTGAATAACTTGAATCACTTAAAAAATGTGTTCTACATTACCTGATTTCAATACTGATAAAAAGAGATAAAGAGCAGACTAAGAGATATGCCAAGGAAACTGTAACAAATTCCACAATGACCATCCAGAAACATCTCTGCTGCAATGAATATTCCTAGTCAGTTGAAAAAATCTATTAAAAGTGAAAGCACCTTTGAAAAAGATAAACCTGTGTGTTAAGGTATGAAGAGTCAAGAATTTGTATTTATAAATAATGATACTTTCACTTTCTCCTTGATTGCAAGTAATAAAACAATACATTTGAAAAACAATTGTTAGAATTTAATGAAACAGTCCAATAACAGATCATTTCAAATGGTTTAAGATAATAAATGTTAATATGTGAGTAAATGTTATTGTATATTGTTATTGTATAAATGTTGCATATTAAAAATATATAAAGAAAAATTCAACAACTAATCATCACTGAAATTAACAATGCTTATAGTTATACAACTATTAAACCCTTAAACTATTAAACTATTAAACACATCCTGCTACACATATGATTATGACAAGTTTGAATATATTGAATATATATATAAGCATTCTTTCTGTAAATCATTGTTGCTTCTTTGTAAATCATTGTGGCTTCCACTCAAGAGTCCAAAAAATATCATGGCTAAAGCGTTGGTCAATGTAATCTCTCAGCTGCAACACAAATAGACAGAATGATTTGATATCACTCATGTGGTCTTTCATTTATTGCAAGCTTTGGAATACCATCTTTATTTGTTTCTACCAGATTACTTGTGTTATAAAAATATAAAGAATTTAAGTGAGCATGTCAATCCAGACTTGGCAGTGCCAGATACTTCTTGACATTTATTTAATATTTTATTGATTTACTGAAGGATTTCCCTTCTAACATTGCTTTGCAAGATGTAATAATATCCTATTATAGCTGCCCTACTTACAATAGTGTCACGGAATGCCCCCGCCCAGTGTAAATATTTACACTGCTTGACACAGTATAAATGACATACAACAGTAGAGCTTATATAAAGGTAAACTGAAAAGTATTTGTAGCAGCTGTAAATAGATAATACACACTGCAAAAATGCTGAGTAATCAAATATATAATGGTTACAATTTTAGGACAAATTTCTGCTATAGTGCTTTTAAGAAAATTGCCACATTTCTTTTTTTTTTTCTAATATGGGATTTAGTTTACACTGACCATTTTCAGGACTTGTGACATTGTATCATCTCTCATGCAGTACATGTTGGTGGCTGAAGAACACAGCATTGCGAGGGTTAATGTCCTATTGTTGGCCACTGGACAAAAACAAGACAGAGAGAAATGAACCTATGTACACAGAGGAAGTCAGATTAATACGCATTCCCTGAATCAAATTCTAAATCAAGTTTCTGACAGGTAATACAGTTTCTAAATTGAGACACTGGCTTAGTTTGAATTATTCGAATATATCATAGTTGGATCTTTTTTTTTTTTTTGACCAAATCTAATGCGGCTTATATTCATTGCCAGATTCATTACCAGACATGAACGTGTGTCGACTGAGCTTATGCAGTTCAACAATCGTGTCAAGAATTATAGATCTTAGCCAGCAATATTTATAGATGCCGTCTCAACATTTCAGTTAGTGAAGGGATGGATCTGGTCATTAAATGGGCATTAGGCATTCAACAAGGTGCTAGAAACATTCCTCAGAGATTTTGGTCCATATTGACTTGATAGCATCATACAGTTCCTGCAGATTTCCCAACTGCACATCCATGATGTGAATCTCCCATTCCACCACATCCCTAATGTGCCCTATTAGATTGAGATCTGATGATTGTGGAGGCCATTCAAGTACAGTAAACTCATTGTCTTATTCCAGAAACCAGTATAAGATGATTTGAGCTTTGTGCCATGGTGCATTATCCTCCTGGAAGAAGCCTTCAGAAGATGGGTACACTATGGTCCTAAAAGAATGGACAAAACTCAGGTAGGGGCCCAAAGCGTGCCAAGAAAATATCTTCCACACTATTACACCACCAGTAGCCTGAACAATTGATACAAAGCAGGGTGAATCAATACTTTCATGATGTTTACACTAAACTCTGACCCTACCATGCAAATGTTGTAGCAAAAACTAAGACTCATGAGACCAAGCAACATATTTATTCCTCTATCGTCCAATTTTGGTGAGCTTTTACAAATTGTAGCCTTAGTTGCTAGTTCTTAGCTGAGAGGTGATGTACCAAGTGTGGCCTTAAGTTGCTGTAGCCCATCTGCTGCAAGGTTCAATGTGTTGTGCATTCAGAGATGCTCTTCTGCATACCTCAGTTTGCAATATTTGGGTGGTAAACCTAAATTATTGCTCCTTTAAATGAGCTTGTGAGGAAAATGTGAATTTCCAAGTGACAATGTTAAGGATGCAAATCATTGCAAATCAAGTGTAAAGGGAATAGTCAAGTCAGCTTTTGCATGTTGTTTTCTAAAAGTCTTCATATAACAATCATTTTTAGGTAATCTCAGAATATCATAATACTGAAGGGGGCAAAGTTAGCACGGTTTTCCAATGTTCATTTCCTCCTGACAGCAAAGTAGGCTAATTGATTCAAAACTTCATCAGAGTTCCACCTACTTCCCAAATTTCAGACAAAATACAAATAATGCTGTAATAACCATAATTTTGCTGGAAAATCTGCATAGCAGAAGGAAATAAACTGATGTAAACAATGTTCTGTGGCAAATATATGCAAATACAAATGTACACAGAATTCATTCAGCTAGTATGGCTGAGGCCAAAAAAAAGCTGCTGGCTCCACTACATCGCTGTCAGCACACAGTGTTTTTACAAGAGTAGTTAAAACAAAGCTCTAGTTCATATTATTGACAAGCTGTTAGCAACTTAAACAAACCGTGACATTTTCCCCATTTCCGCATGACAAGTCCCATGAATAGACATCTTAGAAGGCTGAAAATTCTTTGCAGTGCTGTCACTGCTATTGGCCATGTATTCTTCCAACACAAAACAAGCCCACGTTGCATGCTGTGCATGCATCTGGAAGACTTGCTAACTTTGGTTGAAGCTGGTCAGTATTTAAGGTGAGGTTCAAACACCACTGTAATCAACCTTGACTTAACGCTAAAATTTGAAACGCTAAAACTAACCACCAAGAATTCTACCATGGGTTTCACTGACAGTGACAGTTTTACCCCTATATTGTGCAATGGATTGTTCATAAAAAATTGCAAAAAACAAAGACAAGAACTGCAGCTTCTGAGGCCTCTCAGACAGTCTCCCCCATGTCTTATCTACCTGCCAGCGATGTTTCTATACTTGCTTTGCCACTTCCTGTTTGGGTCTGGAGAGATTGTCTGCAAAGTGAAATTGCACAAAAATGTCATACCTGTTGTTTCATTTATGGAAAGAGGTAGGCTCTCCAGGTCACCTGCAAGTATACTGACATTGAAGTAGTACTTAGATCCTGATTTTAATCCAGAAATGACGGTAGTGTTTTCTCCCGTTACATTGATGGTTCTATTCTCCATCCAAAAAGGTGAAGAGTAGACCACCCTGAACATGAGATTTGTGACCCCTGCTGACTGCGCCGAGACAAACCACTGTAGCTGTAATGCAGTCGTCATCAAGTGGTACAGGACCTAGAAACATAAGAGGAGCAAGAAAAATGTAGACGTATCATTCGTTTTTCATTCACCAAAAGAAAATCATTCAGAAAAAAATCTAATTAAGTACATTGTGAATACACTCTGTAACAGAATA